>NC_142738.1:13475000-13755000 GCF_051943395.1 Hippocampus bargibanti | reverse complement strand
CACTCCTTCCCACTGACAGCCTGCACAAGCCCATCCATGAGCATGCTAGACAGACCACTGCAACATATTGCACTGATCGTCCCAGGGCACACCCTGGATCTCAAGTGTGTGTGTTTGTGTTTGTGAGTGCACGCAACAGGAACGGAAAGGCGGCGGGGGTTTAGGTGAAAAGCTGGAGCCCATTCAGTTGAGCTGTTGCTCCGCCCCTCCTTCCTCACCGCCAGCATCTTCTCACACACACGAAAGCTGCCAAATTATAGCAGTGACAGAGCTCCACCTATAGTTTTCATTCATCCCTCCTCCGTCGCCACATTCCCAACCATGTGCTTTCGACAAACTTGTCAGCCTGCTCCTCCTCCTCCTCTTGCTTTTCCTTTCAGGCATATTAATACCGTACTAGATACACATGTATCTCTGTAAACTATTGCAATTAAAATGCAATTGAAAATAAGAAGAAGCAGGTTTCTCAAATTGATGCACCTGCACCCACAGCTCTCTTTAAAACCCATTCACTGCTAGACGTGCAAAAATGTGTTTCACACCAGGGTTTTTTTCATTGTCACTTGAATTTCAAGACCCACAGAATATTGAGTTTTAAGACTACATAAACATTCAATGCAGCGTAAGAAACCTTAGACTCTCTTCTTTTGTCAGAAAAAAAGAGTTAATTCCTACATTATATGTGTCTGGAGTTATATGAGCTTTAAATAAGGGTGGCTGTCCAAAATACAATGCAATACATACATATTGGTTTATATTGGGAATTTAACAACAGCTGAAGCTGGAACAAAGCGCAAACAATGGAAAAAAGGGAAATGCCCCCTTGTTGAAAGGAAAAAAAACATTGCCAGAGACCATCGCCAGCGCTTTATCGGCACGGCACCCAAACAAGAAAAAATAAGACACGAACAAAATCGAGAATGGCGCTCTACGTTAAATTTCCAATTCCTGAATAAATTTGTGAATGGCGGTGAAGGAGTTTAGGATTGTGTTACACACATTTGTAAGTCCACATTTAACAAGTCTTCTGTTTTGTCAAAAATGCCTCCTGACCTTGAAAAATGCTCACTGGAAAGACAATATTAAACATTCCCCAAAATACACCTGGAGAATTAATGAATGTTTTATGACGGACCAAGTTTGACAAGATTATTTCTTCATTTGTCTGCATAGTTTTGGTAGTTAACTACAGGTCACAGTTGCAAAGCAGATTTAAGACAATTTGTTGAACGTACCGTCTCAAATTTAAGAGCCTATTTGATGACATTATGTATTGGTCATTTGTTTTTGATAACTTTTCATTATTATCCTTGATCAACTGTGAGAAAACAACATTTTGCACGATTGCGGAGGCTCTTGGAGCTAATCAAGCCGGAGTATTCCATTTGATAGAAAAATAACATACAGGGTGTATATATCAAAGACCAAGAGTGTCGTGATGTAGAATTATGTAGAATTACATGTCGTAATTCCTTGCACATTTCCCACAGGCCATGCAATAATTGTTGTTGTGTGAGTGCGGAACCAGCTTTGCCAAAATTCCATCTGTATTTTGTGGCTCATTAAACGCAGTCAATGACATTAATAATATAATAAGTAAAATGTATAGTATAGTATAGTATAGTATAGTATAGTATAGTATAGTATAGTATAGTATAGTATAGTATAGTGCCTCTTTGCATTTTTTTATGATGCAGCGTGTTCCTCTGGAGACAAATTCATTGTGTGTTCTATATACTTGGCAATAAAGATGATTCTGATTCTGATATGATTCTGATTCTAAATCAGGCATGGGCAAACTACGGCCCGCGGGCCACATACGGCCCGTTAGGCTTTTCAATCCGGCCCGCCGAACTTGCCCAAATTATAGTACAAACAGTGTCTAAAACTCATGACAAAAAGCTAGCGAACAACAGGGCAGATAACTGAAAAGTTGCCTGCCCCATTTTTCCCAACTTGAAGCAAAATGAGACCAATCCCATTAAGAAACATTGTCACAAAGTATAAAGTTTTTTTTTAAATCAACAATGCACCAACTACAAATGCTACGTTGCTTAATTTACGGCAAATGCGCATGGCTGTAAATTTTGCTACAGTAGTCGATTGTCATTGTGGTGCACAATGCAACGTTTGCAATGATTCCTACGAGCCACTAAGCCCCTTTCATAAATCTCACGTACACTTTACAGTCACGGTTTAATGTAAATTTACGTTTTGTAGCGTCACATATGTTGTTAGCTTCTTTTGAATCTTTCTTCTAGTTTGAGGTTCTGTGCATCTATTGGAAAATGACATGCAATTGCACGACTTTGTAACGCTTGCGAAAGTCCGGAAGAAAGAAGCAGGCTTCTGATTGGCTGCCGAGCCGAGTATGCAAATTTCAACTGCAGGTAGTCTATGTTTGTGTGCTCGGCGACGGTACACGTGTATTGTTAGCTCGTGAAGGCGAGATCATCTATGATTTGGCGGAATTTAACACAAGTAGGTATTATTTAGCTTGAATATTTCGTTGTGTAATAATATGTTTTGAATGTGATTCCATTTTTCAATAAATGTTGATTTCTTTGCCCCTTCGATGGAAACTTAAAAACAGACGCAATCTTGATAAATCACAGTGCATATCTAATTTTAATCTATTTCCATTTCCTCCTCCAAGTATCTGCGAAATAGTCTGTAAATGCCATATCTTGCATATTCATTGAGACAAATTTATTAACTGATCAGGGATATTTTTCACATTTGAAAGACAGTTAATAAATTGGGTTGTAGTGTTTTTACTGTGCTATGAGGTTTGTACATACTACATTTAAAGGACAACCGGCACCATTTTTTGTTTTTGTTTCCCACTGACATCAGAAAAACGTTTTATAGCATCTAAAATACCCAAATCAGGCAGGCTGATATTTTTAGTTAAATGAAAAACACCAATAAAAATGACTTCAAAATGAATCCGGAAATGGTCAGTTTCAGAAGGTCCCACCCCTCTGTTCGTGACGTCACGCCAAGACGTCGTGCCTTGCTCGAGAATCAAAACAATGGCTTCAGATTCGGAGAAGATGTTTTCTTGTTCTTGTTCTTCTGAAGAGGAAAGCATAAATGTTTGCAATTCATTCTAGGAGTCCTCCCATACCAATTCGAGCCGTCAATGACAGCAATGTAGCACCCAGAAAAAGCAGAAGATTGCGCCCAAGCTCCGTTGGAAATGGGCTGATTTGTCAGTTTTCTAATTTCGCCATCAACACGGATTAACACAAAGTTTTCAGACCAAACAAAGTACCCAAAATGCATTGTATGTCGCTTTCTCGGTCAGGGGCGGTCCAAACGTGACGTCACATGGGGATCGTCATCAACTCGAAAACAAGACTTCATATATTCAGCGCAAGTCTTAAAACGTAAACTATAGCTATATGCTGTGGAATCTTTGTAAAATACGCTCAGTCGAAGTCATTTGAAGTGATTTTATAAATTATGGACATAACTTGTTCGGAGTATTTCCGGCCCAAACACTCCCTCCAAATGCTCCTGGCCCGGCCCCTCTGTCAAATTTTAGAACCCAATGCGGCCCGCGAGTCAAAAAGTTTGCCCATCCCTGTTCTAAATACATTATCTGGAGAAGGAAAAACAAGCTGTTTCTGATTGCAGTTGTGCTGCACAGCGTTGTGCTACTGTAAGGCGCTATGAGCATTTAGTCAAAACGGGGTTAGAAAAATATGACATTTGCATGTGCGGGTCTTTCTATCATAGTGTCATGAAGCTTAATTTCTCTCTAAATATTATTTGCTTGTTTTCACACATTGGTGTCAAACTCAAGGCTTAACACACGTCATTTTATGTGGCCTCGCGCCTAAAAGATGTATTTATTTCATTGACTGAGAACAACTGTAATATTGTTTTTTCTATGATGAGAATTGAGAATTTTACCTCACACTCATTGTATGTACAGTTAATAAATAAAGTTGTTTAAAGGCAATTATTTAATTTTGAAAACATAGTTTGAACTTTTCATGCGAATTGGCAAAAAAACATATTTGGAAGCAAGACTGATATTGATTCAGCTCAATACAGTATACAGTATTGCATTGACGATTGATTGATATTTCCAGCATGCCTGCCTCTCAGTATGTTGGCCCCATCAGTTTGAACACTTAAGTTATAGCTCTCATTTAACTGATTGCTCACTTCTATCCAGACCAGGGGTGTCAGATTTGGTGTGTTAAAAATGTAGGGGCATTTTCTACATTTTTGAATATGCATAACTGCATATATATATATATATATATATATATATATATATATATATATATATATATATATATATATATATATATATATATATATATATATATATATATATATATATATATATCTCATCTCATTTTCCGTACCGCTTATTCCTCATTAGGGTCGCGGGGGTTGCTGGAGCCTATCTCAGCTGTCTTCGGGCACGAGGCGGGGGACACCCTGAATTGGTTGCCAGCCAATCGCAGGGCACACAAAGACATACAACAGTCACTCTCACACTCACACCTAGGGACAATTTGGAGTGGTCAATCTGCCTGCCATGCATGTTTTTGGAGTGTGGGAGGAAACCGGAGGACCCGGAGAAAACCCACGCGGGTCCGGGGAGAACATGCAAACTCCACACAGGGAGGCCGGACCGGGACGCGAACCGGCGACCTCTGCACTGTGCAGCCGGTGTGCTAACCACTCGACTACCGGGCCGCCCCATGGAAATATCAAATGACAAAATAAATTAAACAGTTATATTCATGTAGTTATTTGTACTTTAACGTTCTTTTCCATTTAACTTCACCATTTTTTTTTTCAAAATCGCTGCATTTTCACAAGTGGAGACGAGCGGTGAGGCAGCAGCCGGCTGTGCCTCACCATGGATTGCGCAATCACTATGCCAGGGGTCGGGAACCTCTGGCTCGCGAGCCGTATATGGCTCTTTTGATGATTGCATATGGCTCGCCGATAAAACTAAATACAGTGAGACCTGAGCTTCCGAAAACTTATCTTACGAACGTCAAATTTATGAAAGTTAAACCTTGAAATACGAACTACTTTTCGCGATACACACCCACCACAGCTGGTGGAGTGCTCTTTGGATCTGGCGGATTGATCTTTGGTTCTTCTGCGGAAACACACAACTGAACAGCGCTCCAGCCGGCGCTACTTTCCACGCCCCCTCTCTCAGATTTCACACGTCGATCGCCTCCCAGGAGCTTTTTAGAGATAATTTTACTATTATGGGACCGAAAAAAAAACTCACCACAGGCTCGTGTTCAGCCGGAGAAGACACAAAAAATAAGATCACCGTCGAGGAGAAGATCATTGAGAAACACGAACGAGGTGTGCGTTTGTGCCGTCACACGTGACAATAAAGCTCAATAAAGCTCAATAAAGCTGAGTTTGACTTGACTTTGACTTTGTTAACCGCTGCTTCTCTTCCCTTTCACACATTTGCTTTCTTGAAAAGGAACAATAGAAGATGCAAGATCCACTATGTGCACACACAAGTTACCGATCTGTTTCTTACAATAACAAAAATGAGAAAAGTCAATATACAGCAATACAGAAAGTTAAATGCAGCACAACTGCATACATTACACTATTGCAAATAGCATGTGTGGAACTTGGAAGTTGGGGTATTGAAGGCTGGATTTATGCTGGCAATTTTGTTTGTATTTCTGTGTCCAAGTCAAGTGATAACTAACCCTTATGACTGTGTTCACAGTTGAACGCATGAAATAACCCACATCGATAAATACCCAAACCAAATCTAATACCACAAGAAACCAGTAAGTCACTAAAGGGGTTGTACATGATCGTGTTGGTCAGTCTTGCATAATTGCATCGAGGTAAATTAAACCTATTGTTGATAATTTTACAGATGACTGCAGATTAAAGGACAAGCGACATCACTTTTTTGTTTCCTAAATTAGATCAGAAAAAACATTTTATAGCATCTAAAATACCCAAAACATGCAGTATGATATTTTTAGTCAAATGCAAAATACCAATAAAAATTACTTAAAGTGTGCTGAAACTGCAAAAAATTGAAACCGTAAGTGGTCAGTTTCAGAGGGTCCCGCCCCCTTGTTCGTGGTGTCACACCAAGACGTCTTGTCTTGCCTTTCTCGAGAATCAAAACAATGGCTTCAGATTCGGAGAACATGCTTTCTTGTTACTCATCCAGTAATGAATATGATTCAAATACAGTGTAGTTCTGAAGAGGAAAGCATACATGTTTGCAATTGATTAAAAAATGTATTCCGTGTCATTTTGAGGCATCGGGGGGCTGGGGGTAAGTCACACCCAAAACAGGCAGAAGATGGAGACAAAGCTCCGTGTGGAAATTGGCTCAACATTTTTGTCACAACACACAAGGATTCACCATCGCGTTCTGTATGTGTTTTCCTTCTAATTTCGCCATCAACACGAAGTTTTCAGACCAAACAAAGTACCGCAAAATGCATTGACGTGATAAAAGGACTGCTACAGTGTGCCCTTTCTTGGTCAGGGGCGTTGCTTCAGTGACGTGACGTGAGGACTCGTCACCAACTCAAAAACAAGACTTACGGAATATTCATCGTGAGTCTTAAAACGTAAAATATAGCTATATGCGGTGGACTCTGTAAAATACGCTCAGTAGAAGTCATTTGAAGTGATTTTACAAATTATGGACACAACTTGTGTCCATAATTGGTTGTCCTTTTGTCCGGTTGTCCTTTAAAGGAAAAGAAAGGAAAGAGGTTTCTGACTGGTGTTCATTTTTTAAGACAATCCAATGCACAAGCCTCATGACTTAGGCCTCGTCTGGCGCATGCGTTCACTGTATACCAGGAGTTCTCTGGTCCAATCCGTCAGGGTTGCTGGGCACACAGAAACAAACAACCATTCGCGGTCACACTCACTCATAGTGTCAATTTGGAGTATTCAATCAGCTTGCCATGTATGTTTTTGGAGGACCTATAGAAAACCATTGAAGGGTCAGGGAGAACGATACAGGTGCCGGTTGAGTATTGAGTTGACTGCTGTATACTGCTCGGGCTCTGTCTCAATTCTGCACAATTAGCTGGGGTTAACTGCACAGCGAAAATTAGTTCTGGAGTCAAGTAAAATTAATGAAACCATCTCCCTAATGGTTTAATTCTTAGTTAATACAACCCACAATTGCGTCACCACTAAGCCAATGTCTGCCTGCCAAGCATGCTGTGGCCATGACCAAAGAATCCCCTTTCAAATTGCTGCCGTGGACTGCAAATTTCCCCATTGTGGGACGAATAAAGGTTTTCTGATTCTGATTCTGAAACCCCTTTGTCACATTGGCCTTGGGTGCGCATCAAAATTGACTTAACAATTACAAATAAATGACTCCTAACACATGAGGAGGATAATACGCTTGATTGGATTTGCAAAGCCCATGGCAGGTTAACATCTGGATAATGAGGGAATATTGCTGCCCCAGCGTGAGCGGCTGAAACCCAAAGTTGAATATGAAAATGTCATGAGATGGCATTCGCATGGATCCTTTTCAGCAGCTTTTCCTGGATTTTTACCAATCACGAGCCCAATGCATTCAAATGTGGCAGAAGTACTCGTGGCTTTGTACTCAAGTAGATTTACAGATACTTTGGATGTACCATCCATGGAGGCATATGTGCCATGACTCTTCAAGTTGTTTACGGTCACACTAACTTGAATTACAGCAATAGTATGTATTGTATGTATGATTTTTTGTTACAATTATTGTTGATGATTGTTTTTACTTTTGTGTTATCCTGTCTTTATTGTTATGATCATGTTTATAATATTTTATATTTATTCCAGCTGCTCTGGCTTCTTTCAATCTCATTTTCTGTTTGTCTCTCTCAGGGAATTAAAAGGGGAGGGGGGCGAAGCAGCACTGTGGTTTGCATCCTGACAAATCGTCTGTCTTTTTGCAAGCAAATAATGGTTTATCTCAATCCAAATAAAGCAATGCCAATGCAGGCCAAGGAACGACAACTATAGAACAATGGGATATTTTAAGATGCTTTCGTATTTATAAGGTCCCTTTGATATTTTAACCTGTCCAGTTTGATAAATAAAGCTAATTATGTGCTTTAAAGAGAAGGACATTTGGGAAATGTGATCTGTTACGACCTTCAGGTATTCTCTCCATAGAAACTAATTGAAATAAAAATTCATTTGTTCAAGGTTCAGTCTAACCTGGTCATAAAACATGTATTTACTACGTGAAGTCACCTTCATTAACCACCACCTATTAGTGACAAGAAACAAAGCTTATAATACAACATTAGCGCAAAGGCATGTTGGAAAGGTCAGGCAAGTGTAAAAAAATAAGAAGTTGACTGCTGTTAAAAGTAAAACTTAAAACGAAAAGGAGCAAATTTTACAAAATTGACACTGCAGATCGTTTTTCATGTAGCTTAAATTAAGGTATTTATTATCATTTCATTTCATTCATCAATGTAGCCACAAGGGGGCACAAGCCAGTGTCTTATTGTGCCGGTCCCAAGCCCGGATAAATACAGAGGGTTGTGTCAGGAAGGGCATCCGACGTAAAAAAAAATGCCAAAACAAATATGCGAATCAAACCTCTGAATCCCATACCGGAACGGTCGAGGCCCGGGTTAACAACGGCCACCATTGGTACTGTTGACCTTCAGGGTGCCAGTGGAAAATTGACTACTGTTGGTCGAAGAAGGAGAGGAGGGAGGTGTGCCCGGAGGAAAAGAGATAAATGAACTAATAAAACTAAGAGTAGGAACTTTGAATGTAGAAACAATGACAGGTAAAGGTAGAGAGCTGGTTGACATGATGCAGAGAAGGAAGGTAGACTAACTGTGTGTCCAGGAGACCAGGTGGAAAGGGAGCAAGACTAGAAGCTTAGGGTCATGGTTTAAGTTGTTCTATCATGGTGAAGACAGAAAGAGAAATGGAGTTGGGGTTATCTTAAAAGAAGAGTTTGTTGGGAATGTCTTAGAAGTAAAAAGAGTATCAGATAGAATGATGAGTCTGAAGCTAGAAATTGAAGGTGTGATGTTCAATGTTGTTTGTGGGTATTCCCCACAAGTAGGATGTGAGCTGACGGAGAGGGATAAATTTTGGTTGGACTTTGATGAAGTCATACAGAACATCCCGAGAAGTTAGAGGGTTGTAATTGGTGGAGACTTCAATGAATATGTTGGCGCAGGAAATGAAGATGATGAGGAGGTGATGGACAGGTTTGGACTCACGATGAGGAACGCTGAAGGACAGATGGTGGTTGACTTTGCTAAGAGAATGGGAATAGCTATTGTGAATACTTTCTTTCAGAAGAGACAGGAACATAGGGTGACCTACAAGAGTGGAGGCAGAAGTACACAGGTAGACTACATTTTGTGTCAACGGGGCCATCTAAAGGAAATCAGTGACTGCAAAGTAGTGGTTGGTGAGAGTGTAGCCAGACAGCATAGGTTGCTGGTGTGTAGGATGCATAGAAATAGATAGGTAGTAGAAGTGGCGTAGAGACGAGGTTGATTGCAAACCCGGAAGTGACGTCACGAGTTGTAGCGTCCATAGTAACGTGGCTTGGTTTGGCATAGAAATAGGATAGTTTTGAGCGTATTTAGGTCTATTTAACGTATGGATGCTGTAAAAAGGAACAACAGTTGGGGGCCGCAATGTTTCGCTTACGGATGCTTCAACTACAAGCTGAAAAACAAAGGAGTGAAAGTGAGGGAAAATGAAATTTCTATAAAAAGAAAAAAAAATAATTCGTTTTGCGATGTTTTAGCGACTAATTTTCGTCCTGTTTTCGATCTTCGACCGTGTATAAGTACGTTCTAGCTGTTCTTCATTAAATAATTATATGTGCCATGTTCTTCAAGATTGTCACTCGTGTTGTTGCTG
The DNA here is from genome assembly GCF_051943395.1 of Hippocampus bargibanti. Classification (NCBI taxonomy): domain Eukaryota; kingdom Metazoa; phylum Chordata; class Actinopteri; order Syngnathiformes; family Syngnathidae; genus Hippocampus; species Hippocampus bargibanti. The sequence continues at coordinate 13,745,097 of NC_142738.1, read as the reverse complement.
CAGTTGGCCATCTAGCGCTTTTCGATTTGGAACACGAGATCATAACCCGAGATGGTATTGAGAACCATACCATAGACCTCATCAGAACTATCACTAATATCTTCCTATCTGTCCGTTTACACCATATCACTCGCCCACAGAATGACGACTTGATGAAGAGTTTTCTTCGATCAAAACTGAATTGCAGTGTAATTTTTGCAGGTCAATGAGGTTAGAAGTTTCAAAAAATTTCATCTCATTCAAGTCATCATATGGTTGACTAATTAATCAGCTTTCATTGTTTTACTGGCTGTGACAATTGCACACTCAATGTTGCTGTAAAAGTAGTGGAATATCTTGTTCAAATTTCTGTGGTTGTATATTAACTGAAAAATTAGTTTAACAACGCCCCCAAAAAAGAAAATTTTAAATGATGAGAGTGATGAGGACAATTTAAATTTGGCATTATTTATCACGTTTTGCGAGGTGGTGATGGCGGGTTCGGATCCCAAAAAGCAGGCAGGAGGGAGCAGGAGGTTGTTTGACAAATTGTATTAAAATAAAGTCAGCAGGAACAAAATGTAAAACATCAAAATGATCTGAATGGAAAAAATACAAAGTAGCAAAAGAAGACCAAAAGTAAAAGCCCGCCAAGGTTAAACAAACACGTACACAATGCATGCTGCAACCAAGCAGCAAACAAACAATGAACCGGCACCGGATGGTCGTGCCGGGTGTCATTTTAAGTGACAGTAATTATAACGACCAGCACCTGCGAGGCTGCCGGCAGGGCTGACGTCGCTACCCGTTGGTCGCCAATCTGATCGGGACGACCAGCACCTGTGCAGGTGCAGGCGGAGCCGACAGCGCCCCCCGTTGGTCGGCAACCAGATCATGACAGTACCCCCCCTTCAAGGGGCTGCTTCCAGAAGTCCCAACAGTCTCCCAAAAGGTCCACTCGCCAGGGAACGGTCGGTGGAGAGGGCAACCGCTGCCTCTCCAGCATACGACGGGCGGCGGCCTGATGGGAACGGGACTCGGCCTGGGGTGGACGAAGACGCGGCACGGATCGTCGTGGGCGTGAGTGCGATCCCTCTCGCACGTTCACGCGACGGCGCATGGCTCTGCGTGGACGTCGAACTGCCAGGCGCAGAATGGCACCCCGTACGGCCGTATGGGACCAGGTCTCGGCCGGACGCCGACGTGGGCATGAACTGCCCGGCTCCGGGGGAACGAGACCAGTCCAGAGCCGCTCCGGGATCCAGCGGTGAGTGGGGTCTCGGACTGACGTTGACGGGGACGTTGCACGGCTCGTCGTGGATGAGACTCAATTCGTCATGCACGACGACAGCGTGGCTGGACGTGGGCGTGCAATGCCAGTCACCCAGTGTCACCCTGGACGGCCACCTGGAAGGAGGTCTCGGCCGGACGGTTACGTGGACGTTGCGGCTCGTCGAGTGACGAAATTCAAACTCGACGAGGCTTGTGCTAACGTGGACGTACCATTGCCAGGCACAGGGTGGAAATGAGACGGGTCTGATGTACTTGCGGGATCCGATGGTTGGTCGGTTCATTCTATCACATTTTGCGAGGTGGTGATGGCGGGTTCGGATCCCAAAAAGCAGGCAGGAGGGAGCAGGAGGTTGTTTGACAAATTGTATTAAAATAAAGTCAGCAGGAACAAAATGTAAAACATCAAAATGATCTGAATGGAAAAAATACAAAGTAGCAAAAGAAGACCAAAAGTAAAAGCCCGCCAAGGTTAAACAAACACGTACACGATGCATGCTGCAAACAAGCAGCAAACAAACAATGAACCGGCACCGGATGGTCGTGCCGGGTGTCATTTTAAGTGACAGTAATTATAACGACCAGCTGCCGGCAGGGCTGACGTCGCTACCCGTTGGTCGGCAATCTGATCGGGACGACCAGCACCTGTGCAGGTGCAGGCGGGGCCGACAGCGCCCCCCGTTGGTTGGCAACCAGATCATGACATTATTATTGAAAAATAATGATTAATATAAAAGTGTTGGACTATACACAGTGTTACCTAATCCTCTACAATTTCCGATTTAGTCCAATTCCGATCACCAATTAAGTATGATCATTCTTTATGAATGTTATTTTTTTCACGTTTGAAGATTGGTTACAATCACACTCAAACGATAATTATACTATGTATTTGAATTTTCAATCTTAAAGAGCTGTCATTTCTATTATTCATAAGATTTTTAGACTCTGAATAAATATATATCAATAGTGGTGTATTTAATTGCAATTGTATGTTTTGGATTATAAAAAAAAAATATAATCCAAAGCATATCTGATCTTGAAAGTTGAGGTTTTTGGACGTGTCCGACTTCACATAGCGCCGAAAGACGACGTGAAAGTGAAGTAGTTGTCTTCTAAAACATATTTAGCCACAAAGTATTAGAATTTCGTCGAATACCGGAAGAAAATCGACGAAAAACGAGCAAAAATTATTCATATGGTACGGAACTGTGTCAGAGGCTACAACTCGTGACGTCGTCAGTGACGTCACAACCTGGTCACCGCGGGGCGCAATGCTATTGGCTCCTTTGGGCACTTCTAAACCTATCTATTTCTATGGTAGGATGATGCTGGCAGTGAGGAAGATGAAGAAACCAAAGGCTGAAGTGAGGACAAAATGGTGGAAGTTGAAAAAGAGTGTTGCATGACATTTAGGAAGGAGGTAAGACAAGCACTGGGTGGGTAAGAGGTCCTTCCAGATGACTGGCAAACTACAGCGAACATAAGCAGAGACACAGGTCGGAAAGTACTTGGTGCATCGAGTGGAAGAAAGGTAGATAAGGAGACTTAGTGGTGGAATTGGGAGGTGCAGGAGTGTATACAGAGAAAAAGGTTAGCAAAGAAGAAGCGGGGCACTGAGAGGACGGACGAGAGTAGACAGCAGGACAAGGAGATGCAGCGCACGGTTAAAGTAAAGGTGGCAAAGGCCAAACAAGAGGCCTATGATGACTTGTATGCTCGGCTGGACAGCAAGGAAGGCGAGACTGATCTTTACAGGCTGGCGAGACAAAGATGGTAAGGACCTGCAGCAGGTTCGGGTGATTAAGGATATAGATGGCAATGTATTAACAGGTGCCTGTAGTGTGATGGCAAAACGGAAAGAGTACTTTGAAGAATTGATGAATGACGACAATGAGAAGGAACAAAGAGTAGAAGACGTGACTGTTGTGGACGAAGACGTAGCAAACATTAGCAAGGATGAAGGCACTCGGGCCTGATGATTTACCAATCGAGGTATGGAAGTGTCTTGGAGAGATGGCGGTGGTATTCCTGACTGGGTTATTCAACAAGATCTTAGATGGTGAACAGATGCCTGAAGAATGGAGACGAACTGTACTCGTGCACATTTTTAAGAACAAAGGAGATGTACAGAGTGTCTCTTCCAATACTTAATAAAGTCTCTTCTGATACTTAAATCCAAATAAAGTCTCTTCTGCTCCTTAAATCCAAATAAAGTCTCTTCTGAGGTAAAAACTGAAGACGGGGTTCTTTACAAGAGTCTCTAGGTCTCACCCCTCTTGACATCCTCGTCATGTAGCCTAGCCACCTTAGCTAGGTTCAAATCCAGTGTCCAGTCGTGTGGTGCCAACTGGCAATGAGTTCCACGCAGCAATCAACTTCTCCACAGAGCACAGCAATCGAGCTTGTCTTTCCCCAAGCCGCACACTCAGAGGCTCTCTGCCTTAAGAGCCCTGCTTCCCAATCAAGCCCTGATCAGCCGCAGGTGTGTGGTTTGAATTGCTGTATTCCACCAGCTGGGGCAAAGACTCTCTCTGGGTGGAGCCATCTTAGGGGGATGTATTTCCCCTCCAGGACACAGCCTCTCGTGACATCACAAGTGACAGAAAATATGCCAGAGCGGTGCAAGACATGTATCATGACTGTAAGACAGTTGTGAGGTGTGCTGTCGGTGTGGCGGAGGAATTCAAGGTGGAGGTGGGACTCCACCAGGGTTCAGCTCTGAGCCCCTTCTTATTTGCTATGGTGATGGACAGGCTGACAGACGATGTTAGACAAGAATCTCCTTGGACCATGATGTTTGCAGATGACATTGTGATCTGTAGCGAGAACGGGGAACAGGTGGCAGAGAAACTAAAGATGTGGAGATATGCTCTGGAAAGGAGAGGAATACAGATCAGTCGCAGCAAGACGGAATATATGTGTCTGAATGAGAGGGATCCAAGTGCAAGAGTGATGCTACAGGGGGAAGAGATAAAGAAGGTGGATGATTTTAAGTACTTGGGGTCAACTGTCCAGAGCAATGCAGAGTGTGGAAAAGAGGCGAAGAAGCGTGTCCAGGCCTGCTGGAGAGGCTGGAGAAAAATGTCTGGTGTGATGTGTGATAGGAGGGTTTCAGCTAGGATGAAAGGAAAAGTGTATAAAACAGTGGTGAGACCAGCCATGATGTTTGGACTGGAGACAGTGCCACTGAAGAAAAGACAGGAAGCAGAGCTGGAGGTGGCAGAGCTGAAGATGTTGAGGTTTTCTTTGGGAGTGACCAGGTTTGATAGGATCAGGAATGAGTACATTAGAGGGACAACTCATATTAGAGGCTTTGGAGAGAAAGTCAGAGAAGCCAGACTGAGAGGGTTTGGACATGTCCAGAGGAGAGAGACCGACTATATCGGGAGAAGGATGCTAAATCTTGAACTGCCAGGCAGGAGACCGAGAGGAAGACCGAAGAGGAGGTTTATGGATGTGGTCAAAGACAAAACCGAGATAGATGGAGGACATTGATTCACTGTGGCGACCCCTGAAGGGAAAAGCCGAAAGGAAAAGAAGAAGATTATCATTTCATTCATCAATAATGGCAACCCGTAACCTGATAACATGATAAACTGTCCACAATAGGAACTGTCATTCCTGATAATGTTGAGCTCATCAATAAAACATCAAGCATAAATTTAATTCTGTCACAATATGTGAGTACAGGTATTTGTTTTCTGAAATGCTCCTGCTCGTTTTTGGGAGTCAGGCGCAGTTTAAAAACATAAAATAAAATCCTAAAAGGACATAAAAAAAAAACGTGTCTAATTTTTTTTAATGCAAGAGCCATTCAAATGCTTTGAAATCAAAGTCAAAGTCAAAGTCAAAGTCAGCTTTATTGTCAAGTATGCTAATATGCATGACATACAGCACAGATGAAATTAATGTCCTCTCGGACCCAGCGTGCAAGGCACTTATAACGTGGTTAAAAAGACATACAAATGACAACAGACAATACATGTAATTTCTGAATGTAAAGTGAGGTAGTGTCGTCTGGAAAGTGAGGTAGTGACGTATATAAAGTGACGTAATGTAGTAATGCAAAAACAAACAACAAGAAAGGGTTGAAGTGAGGTCTTGCAGAAACAATGAGAAAGAACAAAAACATAGAGTTCAGGATGATAGTACAGCATGTAGCGTGTACTCGGAGTTCGGTGAGTGTGGCAGTGGGAAAGGGCAGGGTGGGCAGGGCTGGGAGGGAGTTTAGTCTCCGGACTGCCTGGTGGCAGAAACTGTCCTTGAGCCTGCTGGTCTTGGCTCGGAGACTCCGCAGTCTCCTACCCGATGGCAGCAGGCTGAAGAGGCTGTGGGAGGGGTGGTGGGATCGCCAGCGATCCTGATGGCTCTACGGGTGAGGCGGGTGTTGTAAATGTCCTGGGGGGGGGGGGGGGAGACACACCGATGATCTTCTCAGCTGTCCTCACGATGCGCAGCGGAGTCTTACGGCAGGACACGGTGCAGGCGCCACACGGTGATACAGCTGGTCAAGATGCGCTCGATGGTACCGCAGTAGAAGGACGTCGTGATGGGGGTCGGGGTTCCAACTCTTTTGAGCTTGCGGAGGAAGTACAGGCGCTGGTGGGATCTCTTGGTCAGTGATGCCGTGTTGTGGCTCCAGGAAAGGTCTTCAGAGATGTGCACTCCCAGGAACTTGGTGCTGCTCACTCTCTCCACTGCATCACCGTCGATGATGAGTGGAGCATGCTGGGGGCGCACTCTCCTGAAGTCCACAACAATGTCCTTTGTCTTCTCCACATTCAGACGGAGATTGTTGTCCTTGCACCATGTGGCCAGGCGGCTGACCTCGTCCCTGTAGGCTGTCTCCTCATCGTTGTTGATGAGGGCCACCACAGTTGTGTCATCCGCAAATTTTATGAAGCATGCATGAGCAGAGTGAAGAGGAGGGGGCTCAGCACACACCCCTGGGGGGGCCCTGTGTTCAGCGTGATGTTGCTGGAAGTGTTTTTTCCAACTCTGACTTCCTTTGGTCTCCCCGTCAGGAAGTCCAGCAGCCAGTTGCACAGGGAGGTGCTGATCCACAGTTTGCTCAGTTTGTCGGTGAGCTGTTGGGGGATGATTGTGTTGAATGCTGAGCTGAAGTCGATGAACAGCATTCTGACGTAGGAGTCTCTGGTCTCCAGGTGGGTGAGCGCTGTGTGGAGAGCAGTGGAGATGGCATCATCGGTCGAGCGGTTGGGCCGATATGCAAATTGGAAGGGGTCATGGTTGGGGGGGAGGGCAGCCTTGATGTGGTTCATAACTAGCCGCTCGAAGCACTTCATGAGGATGGGAGTGAGTGCAACCGGGCGGTAGTCATTGTTTTTTGTTTTTGTTTTTTTTTTCCCAAGATGGCGGCGCGTGCACACGCAGCGGCTCCTTTCTGTCCCGGCAAATTGTTTTTTTTCGTGTTTATTATGTTTGTCTTACTCGTGTAAATGTCCGTCTCCGTTGGCCTCGCTACACCCGAGGCGTACCTACTCCCGTGAGGTTCTGCTCGACATCGGCACTTTACATATGTCACTACCTCACTTTACATACGTCACTGCCTCACTTTCCAGACGACACTACCTCACTTTACATACAGAAATTACATGTATTGTCTGTTGTCAATTGTATGTCTTTTAGCCACGTTATAAGTGCCTTGCATGTCTTGCACGCTGGGTCCGAGAGGACATTAATTTCATCTGTGCTGTATGTCATGCATATTAGCATATTTGACAATAAAGCTGACTTTGACTTGACTTTGAGGTGGGGGACGACCGGGATGATGGTGGTGGCTTTGAGGCACATGGGCACAACAGCCTGGCGCAGAGAGGTGTTGAAGATTTCTGTGAAGACATATGTGAGCTCCTCAGCGCAGACTCTCAGAACACAGCCAGGAATGCCGCCAGCACCTGGGGCTTTGCGTGCATTGGTCCCTCTGAGGGACCGCCTCATGCTGTCCTGGGACAGTGTCAGCCCCTGTTTGCCGAGCGGTGGTGGGGTCTTTCGTGCTGGAGTGCTGTTGTCTGCCTCAAAGCGGGCGAAAAAGTCATTCAGCTGGTTCAGCAGAGTGGTGGAGTTCTCGCAGGTCTGTGGAGAGGGCTTTGAGTCTGTGATGGTCTGTATCCCACGCCACAGGTTCCTGGTGTCTCTGCTGTCTCTGAAGTGGTTGGCGATCCACCTGGAGTGCTGTCTCTTGGCCATCCTGATCCCGCTTGACAGGTTGACCCTAGCTGTCCTCAGGCCCAGCTCATCACCAGCTTTGTAGGCAGCGTTCCGACCCCTAAGGAGCCTGTGGACTTCACCCGTCAGCCATGGCTTCTGGGTGGCTCGGATGGTGACAGATCTGGTGACAGTCACGTCATCCATGCACTTCCTCATGTAGGAGGCAACAGAGTCTGTGTACTCTTGGAGGTCTGTGGTGTTGTTGTAGGTGGCCGCTTGTCTGAACATGTTCCAGTCGGTGTTGGAGAAGTAGTCTTTGAGTCCTTTCTTTGAAATTATTATTTTTTCAAAGACACTGAAAACAAGCAAGCAATAATGTACTGTGTACATTTTGTAGTTCTTTTCAAAGCAGCTTTCTGTTGACAGTAGTCAGATTTTTTGGACTGCCTGGGCCTGTATTCCACTTGACTCAGAATCAACAAAATACCAACTCATGATGACATTTTTTTTACAAACACGCAGGTCAATCCTATCCAGTCTGTTTTGTCCGGAGGAATGAGAGAAGAGTTATTTTGTCAACGTCTTTATTGTGCCACCATGTTAGTCTACGTGTGGTCGTGACGTCACCGCTGCTTTTCGACCTGTCGCAACATTCTGTAGCAGTGTGACATATGCTACATTTACCCCCCCCCCCTCCTTGAAAGAACTAGAAAAACTCTGTAAACAAGGGAAACCGGGTAGACTGCCAGTTTCCCTGCTTAGCCGTGTGGGTTATTCTGCCACGCGATAGGCTAAACACTGGCTAGGGTCTGAACATTCGAAATCGGCGATTTAATTGTCCAAATACCAAGGGCAAAGGCGAACGCGAGCTGGCCGAGGCTCTGGCCCCACGGACACGGCTGGTTCATCAAACTCTTCAAGGCGTCCCACCGGTGTTCTCGGATGTGTGACAGGACGTCAGTAGTCTTTGCCTGAGATGCCCATATCTGCGACAGCCCTGTCGTTCGAGGGGGTTGGTGATCCCACTCCCCTTAGGCGACTGGCATGCCAACGCGACCCGTCAGCCAGACAGAAGGTGGTCGGTCCGAGTTGGGCGGTAATCTGGACGGGTGCTGTCCAAAATGAGTACAATTTGTGAGAGCAGCTCGGCCGGCGAATGCGGACCCAGTCCGACACAGTAAGTGTGCGTTGCTTCGCCCGGCGCGTCTCATTGGCCTCTCTGCTGGCTAAGGAAGAGTAGGGAAGGCCGCCTGCTTGGTTGGAGCTTTCTACACCCCTGTTGGCCTGGGCGTGAATTGTGGCACCTGCATTGTCAGAGATGGAAAAGCCGAGTGCACAAAACAAGTCCAAGCCCAAGAGGTTGGCGCCATGACGGGATATTTGGAAGGTGAAGGGGGGCAGAGTACTCGAGCATAAGCACTGTGAAGGTGGCGGTGCCCACCATGAAATCTTAGTTTGGCCACAGCCAAACAAGTCCTCAGCGTTGGCCTCGATTGGGAGATGAGGAAATAGACATCGAACTGTGGACACGTTCAACAATGACCTGGAGGCAGCAGTGTCGAGCAGGAGTGGTAAGCTCACTCCATCCAGTTCCACTGTGCACCACTTGAATGGCTTGCCGCGCGAACCCATGCAGTGGATGGTGGTCCGCCTCGGCTGGCCTGGTGAGAGGCGTGACAGGTATGTTGACGTGGGAGCAGAGCGGCACATCCTGGCGAAGTGGTTCCTCTTTCCGCAGTGCTGGCATCTCTGTCCAATGGCTCTGCAAGTTGGCGCACGTGTGGGGTGCGAGGCAGTCCCACAGTTGGCACAAGGCGTGTGTGTGTCGGCCCCTTGACGTGGCCACATTTATCTTGGCACCGTTGTATTTAGAGGTGGATTCGTAACTGGAGGTGGTGTCTGGGACTGGAGGGGTTGGAGCAACAATCTGTGCCAACGCGGGAGAGTGTGAAGGTGTGGGTGGATTCACGAGCCGAGCCGTTAATTGTGCTGCGTTCTCCAATTGGAACGCCATATCCACGGCCTTCGATAGTTGGAGGTTGTCAGGGGACAATAACAGTTTCTCCCGTAGCTTGGGATCAATCGTGTGCTCCTGTAGTTCATCTCTAATCATTTCCTCCTCCAAGCATCTGAATTTACAGAGGCCCGCTAAACACCACAAGTCGGCAACGTAGTGGTGTACCGACTCGCCTGTTCGTTGCAGTCGTTGACAGAAGGCAATCCGCCGGACAATCACGCTCTGCGGTGGGGTGAAATGTCTGTCCAACAAAGCAACACAATCCCTGTATTTCTGCGTGGGTCAGAGTGTCCGAAAAAATGCGCTGCACCTCACTTCCCAAGCTGTGCACTAGCATAGCCGTTAGCCGGGCGTCGCTTGCCTCGTTTAGTCCGATCGCCATCAGATATGTCGCGAAAGAGTCATACAAGCGGGACCGCGGGACTAGTGGCTCACCGGGGAGCGCGAGAAACGAGAGGAGGGGAGCTGTGTAGAAGTCTATCTTTGTCGCCAATGTTGTGTCCGGCGGAATGAGAGGAGACAAATTGCTTTGTCAACGTCTTTATTGTGCCACCATGTTTGTCTACCTGCGGTCGTGACGTCATCGCTGCTTTTCGACCTCTCACAACATTGTGTGGCATATGCTACACAGTCATAAACAGATGGTCAGGAATTGAGAACGTTTGTGTTATTGAGGGAACATTTTCAAGGGTATGCTCGTGGGCTGTAAAATGCGGCAGGATAATGCAGGGCAAGTGGAATGCGCACAAGGAACTAAGTCTTCACTCTCCATATGAAAGAAGCCAATTTGGCCAAGAGGTGGCTAAAATGATAAGCCCAAACAAATCCTGCCTCCCCTTCATACTTACCCTAACAACAGTTTACATAATGGCAGAGGCAGTTCATGTATTCCGGTTGAACGACGAGCCTGCCATGTGTAGTTTATCTCATCCACATGGACACCCGTACCAACACACGCCTCTCCCGTTTTAGAATGAAAAGTAAGCATGACACACCTGAGTCTTCCCCGATGTCCATGGGGATAACCGTGGCTGTGAGAGCGTCTGGGTACCGGCCTGTCATCATCGTGAGAGTGATGCAGAGAAGGCGAGCGGGAATGAGAGGACCTAGAACTCCCCGTGCTCAGGAGGCTGCTGTCGGGGAAGTCACCATGCCGACTCTGGAAATCAGCGCAAAGGAGTGCATATTCACGTGTGAATGAAAAAAAAAAAAAACTGAATCTCGTACTGTAAATAGCACAGCCACCTTAAGTTGATGCAATACAGCTACATATATCAATATGCTTTACTATACTATACTATACTTGCACTATGTACAGTTTTGGTTTTTTTCCCCTTTCTATTTGCTGCTGTGGACTGCAAATTTCCTCATTGTGGGACTATTAAAGGCTTTCTGATTCTGATTCACGTCAGATCAATTTAGATGTTTAGATGTGTTGGAGGACAGAAACATTTAAAACATGCAGGGGCTCCCAGGGCCAAAAAACACATTCACCAGACTACACGTTTTGCGAAAATCATAAATATGAAGTTATTTAAAATGAATACCAAGTTAAATTTAGCAAGTGTGATTTGGAATCCGTAAAAATCAGAATATATGTAGGTTTTTCACAGCCAGATCAACTAAGGGGTAGAAAGAGTTGATGACTGTGTGCTCCACATACAGGTGAACATTGAAATCGTAAAATGGGTACTAAAGTCACATTTTATTTTTTCTGGAGACCATATTCTTATTAATACTGTGCTGGTGGGCTAAGAACAAAGTAGATAACCCGTTTGTCCTCCATTTCTAGGCCTGCCATTTTGCATGTAACGTTTGCTGTGTATAAGGTGTGCCGCAGTATAAAGCATACCCTCAATGAATGGTGTATTTTCAAACTTTTTCTAAATATAATACGCACCAGAGTATAAGGCGCACATTCAATGAATGACCAAATGTTTCCAAATATAATATATGACTACGCACTACTTCTTCTGCGGGGGGAAATGGAGTCGCTGGCTGCTGACAGAAGTTGCGAGACCTGTTGTGGCTCAATGTTACTTCACATATCAGGTGCACCTGTGTATCAGGGACAGGGTCACCTTTTGAAGAAAATGAATGCTTTTGGGTGCGCCTTGTACACTGCACTTTCATGTCAGTTTCAAAGACAATGATCAATATCTCAGTTCACTTCATCCACCATTTTTCTCGTAACATTGTTGTGTCAGATAATTTTGTGTGGAAAAAAAGTTTTGGTAGATCAACACTGTCTTACCTCCCCAATGCTGCCCCCCTGGTGCTGGCCAAAAGCAGGCAGGCTACGCAGTGACGGCACGGGGGAGTGACCCTGCTGGCGGCCACGAGCCTCTCGATGCATCTGCCGAAGGGCGTGGACGCTGTCGTTGCCGTTGAGGTTGTTGTCGCTTGCTGAGCGCAGCAGCGAGCGGGGGGACGGTGTGGGGCCAGTCACCCGGCGACGGTTGGTGTAGGAGGGCGTCTCTCGGAAAGGCACTGATGATATAGATTAAATTAACTTGAAATGGTATAAATTTCAAAGCAGTACAAATTGTGTCCTATAATGTCCATTTCTAAAAGTAATAATACACTATGGGATGGAATGCAAATGATGTGATGCAATACGGACTGTATTGCGCACTATGGGAAAAATAGGAATTGCAACAAACAATGGGACAAAATGTATCATGATAAGACATAATAGATTACTGGTAGGACAAAATGGGATGTAAGGGGGGATATCGTGGGACCCAATAGGACATAATGGCGCATGATGTAACACCATTTGGAGCCTATGTGACAAAACGGGTCAAAATTGAGGACTTTATGGGACACTGTGGGACAAAATGAGTTGTGATAAGACCTTATCAGTCTTAAGGGATATTGTGGAGGAGATTGTGGGAAAGGATGGGACACAGTCGGGGAATTTATGGGACACTATTGGACAAAATGGGACATGATGAGACACAATGGGACACAATGACATGCAAGAGAGGACATCACAAGACAAACTTGACCGTGAGGGACATTGGGGAGTGTAGGAGACACACTGAGACAAAGGGGTGATTTAGATGTTACAACCGATGGGAGTTAATATGGTCCATTTCAATGTTATACTCCCAATCTTATTTACACCTTTATTAAGATCAATAAATTTTCCATTTTGTCAAATTGAAAATATGTGATTGCGTTTGAGAGTTTCCGCTGCAACTGATAATAATAGAGTGAAATTGAAGCTATGTGAAAAATATATTGCGGAAAGTTATATGAAATAAAATGCTGATATGGTTATGTTGTACATTGGACACTGTCTGTGCATATGTACACTAGATGGCAGAGTTTTCCTGCATGTAGCAGTTCAGCAGGGGGGTGGGGGGGGGGGTTCTGATAACTCCCTCCACTCCCCCATCAAAAACTTCTCTGCATCGCTTTAATCTTACGTTCTTCATCTTTCCTGCCTTTTACTCCATGTCCATTTATATCTGTGCGCCGTGACATCTTTCTATCTGACGTCTTCACAGCCTTTAAACCTGCAGGAGAGATTGGCAAAATACGAGTCACTCACCAACATCTGATGCTTTGTGGACCTTTATGATTTCAGCCAGATCAAAGTTCCCTGCTATAATAGCCACCTAGAGGAAAACGACAGAGATTTTATCGAGCGTAACGTTGAGCTCAACATAGAAGAACATTCACTGCAGCGCTTCAATGTGATTATTAAGCAAGTTGCACAAGTACAACTAATTGCTCGGACTCTGATCACAAAGTCAGCAAACGCTCAATTGTCGGACGTTTCTAAATGATAAACCTGAGTGATTGTCCTATGATGTGAAGGGTCGTACCTGAAAGGCAGTCTGGCTGTTGTAATTCTTGATCTCCTTGTTGGCACCACGAAAGAGAAGAACCCGAGCACAGCTGTCCTGAATGACAATACAGTCCTTTATGTGTTATGAGCTGCCACAGTATGGTGAACGGCACTATTTCCTCCCAATTTTTAATTGGTCTGCCTATTTGATAGGTGTGGTGGAGGTCACATTACTGTCCGTATGCGCAGACTTTTAAATGCCACCTTGTACAAATACTAAAGTCTGGCTGGAGAGGGAGAGAAACACTCAAGAAGAGAAGATATCAATATACGAGCTGTTGTGGAAACATAAAGTGAGCAGAAAAAGAGGAAAAAGCCTGAGGGGATGTTTGAGCCAACATCACCATCCATGATGTACTTGGCATTTATTGGAAAAATGAGTTTTTATTTGTTTGTGACCACAATATCCTTTTTTTCACGAAGGCTGGACGAGCAGTAAACACAACCGGATGCTTGGCAAAATTATTTTAGTCCTTTAAAGCTGACGTGACATTGCAAAAAATAATTATAATAAAATACAGTATGTGGGAATGTTTTCTTCAACCTTGTGTAAAAGGGGATCTTTCCTACATACATTGGATTATCAAATTATTCAGCATATTCTTTTCATCATGTTTAAAGTAGCATTTTTGTCATATATCTATATACTCCATCCAGTATATGTATGTCATCCTGAACAGGATGTGTCCTATTATGTCCTCTTTTGAAAGTACAATTACCAAGCCGAACTGATAGTTACAGCTAGAGTGAAGAAGACCAAGCTGTCTTCCTTTTCCGACTCACGGCCATGTACTTAGTGTAACTGTGTACACAGAGCCCTAAAGCAAGGTAAAATCCACTACTAGATTGATGGACACATCTACAGGCCCACACGTGCGGGGGCTGGCTGTTCAGCTTCGCCGTTGGGGGGCTAGGGCCGGTCAATATGTAATTTAACCTGAGCACAGAATGAACAGGACTTTCTTTGGTCCACTGGCAGAGGCTCTGAACACACTGAGTCACGTGTTCGGTCAGAGTGAATTCATAAATTCAAAAATGACTGCATACATTAAGAAATTATATGAAATCTAAAATGGTTAAATGTTAAACACGGAGAAAATAAAGACAGCAATTAATATTGCTGTGTATTAAAAACAAAGATAAATAAGACAGAAATCTATTAAATTAAATTTGCAGAACAAACGAACAAAGAAAAAATAATAAACACAATCAAAACACATGAAAATAACAACATATATAGTAACGAAATAAGCACTGGAACATAAAAACAATAAAATGGCTGATAAAAAGACAAAAAAACATGAATTCTCATATACATGTCAATCTAGATGAAATAAACACAATGAAAACAATAAACAATAACCTACACAAAAACTTAAAACTAAACAAAAGTTTATCACAGAATAAAATCAAATTAAATAAATACGGGCCAGTATTCAACAAGTTGTTCAAATGAAATGAATACTCCTCTTCTTTTCCTTTCGGCTTTTCCCCTCAGGGGTCGCCACAGCGAATCAATGTCCTCCATCTATCCCGGTTTTGTGCATCCTCTTCTTGCACACCAGCTACCTTCATGTCCTCTTTGACCACATCCATAAACCTCCTCTTCGGTCTTCGTCTCGGTCTCCTGCCTGGCAGTTCAAGACTCAGCATCCTTCTCCCGATATAGTCACTCTCTCTTCTCTGGACATGTCCAAACCATCTCAGTCTGGCCTCTCTGACTTTCTCTCCAAAGCCTCTAATATGAGTTGTCCCTCTAATGTACTCATTCCTGATCCTATCCAACCTGGTCACTCCCAAAGAAAACCTCAACATCTTCAGCTCTATTACCTCCAGCTCTGCTTCCTGTCTTTTCTTCAGTGGCACTGTCTCCAGTCCAAACATCATGGCTGGTCTGACCACGGTTTTATACACTTTTCCTTTCATCCTAGCTGAAACCCTTCTATCACACATCACACCTGACATTTTTCTCCAGCCGCTCCAACCGGCCTGGACACGCTTCTTCACCTCTTTTCCACACTCTCCATTGCTCTGGACAGTTGACCCCAAGTACTTAAAATCCTCCACCTTCTTTATCTCTTCCCCCTGTAGCATCACTCTTGCACTTGGATCCCTCTCATTCACACACATATATTCCGTCTTGCTGCGACTGATCTTCATACCTCTCCTTTCCAGGGCATATCTCCACATCTCTAGTTTCTCCGCCACCTGTTCCCCGTTCTCGCTACAGATCACAATGTCATCTGCAAACATCATGGTCCAAGGAGATTCTTGTCTAACATCGTCTGTCAGCCTGTCCATCACCATAGCAAACAAGAAGGGGCTCAGAGCTGACCCCTGGTGGAGTCCCACCTCCACCTTGAATTCCTCAGTCATACAGACAGCACACCTCACAACTGTCTTACAGTCATGATACATGTCTTGCACCGCTCTGACATACTTTTCCGTCACTCCAGACTTCCTAATGCAATGCCACAGCTCTTCTTTGGGCACCCTGTCATACGCTTTCTCCAGATCTACAAAGACTTCTGACCTTCTCTGTATTTCTCTATCAGCATTCTTTAAGCAAAGCAAAGCTGTCGTACTCTTTTTTGGCATGAAGCCATACTGCTGCTCACAAATGTTCACTTCTGCTCTTAGTCCAGCTTCAGCTACTCTTTCCCAGAGTTTCAATGTATGCATCAACTTTATTCCTCTGTAGTTAGTACAACTCTGCACATCTCCTTTGTTCTTAAAAATGGGCATGAGTACACTTCGTCTCCATTCTTCAGGCATCTGTTCACCATCTAAGATCTTGTTGAATAACCCAGTCAGGAACACCACCGCCACCTTTCCAAGATACTTCCATACCTCGATGGTAAATCATCAGGCCCGAGTGCCTTTCCCCCCTTCACCCTCCTCACTTCATCCTTGCTAATGCTTGCTACGTCTTGGTCCACAACAGTCAGGTCTTCTACTCTTTGTTCCTTCTCATTTTCCTCGTTCATTAATACTTCAAAGTACTCTTTCCATCTTGCCATCACACTACTGGCACCTGTTAATACATTGCCACCTCTATTCTTAATTACCCGAACCTGCTGCAGGTCCTTACCATCTTTGCCTCTCTGTCTCGCCAGCCTGTAAAGATCAGTCTCACCTTCCTTGCTGTCCAGCCGAGCATACAAGTCATCATAGGCCTCTTGTTTGGCCTGTGCCACCTTTACTTTAACCGTGCGCTGCATCTCCTTGTACTGCTGTCTACTCTCATCATTTCAACTAAATAATCTTCAGGCTTTTATAGATTGATCTTCTTCAATCTGTAATCAGGTTCTAATCTCATGGATGGTAATCCTTACATTTCAATTCTGTCTTTTTCAAAACCATTATAACATTTAACGAACGAATATATTTGATCACCATGTTCAAGACGTAGGCATGTACTAGTAACCTTATTATTTTACATCAACCAGTTTCACAAGCTTTTGTAAAAGTTGAAAGACAAGTGCCTGTAGCAGGCCAAGAGCTACTCTGAGGCTAACTGAGCCATGACCTTGTAAGATTTATCCCAAAACATCCTCCAGCGGGTGTGTGCTTTGTGTGCGTGGCTACATTTCAGCTTCCAAATTTATTATCAAAACAGAGTTCAGCAAAGGGTGAAGTAAAAGTAAGTAAGAAGTAGCGTATAAGGAGCACTACACATAATACAAACAATACATATTACAATATATAAGAATGCATATGAATATTACAATGCGGCTGTCGTTTGTGTAACTGCAATGCATCGTGTTGAGGTCAAAGCGCACTAACCATGTTCACATTTGGGTTAATTTATTTTGAGTGTCATGAACTGGGAAATATTTAGAACCATCATAAAAACAGAAAGTTTAGGTATGCACGCATCATGTGGTATGCTAATTGGACTCTGTGCTGGCAACCAAAAATAAGTCTTTTCCCCCCTTGTTTACAAACACGTATATTGACGCTCAAAGAAGCCAATTAGTGCGTACACCGTCGGTGGTTCTACAGCAAATCATTTGGAACACCATTCCAAGAAATCTTCAGCGTGGCTTGACACGACTGTTGCTTAAATGACAACCAACGTCTCCAGACAAGTTGTGTCCATAATTTGTAAAATTGCTTCAAATGACTTCTACTGAGCGTATTTTACAAAGATTCCACCGCATATAGCGATATTTTACGTTTTAAGACTCGCGCTGAATATTCCGGAAGTCTTGTTTTGGAGTTGGTGACGAGTCCGTACGTTACGTCAATGAAGGAATGCCCCTGACCGAAAAAAGGACACATTGTAGCAGTCCTTCCATCACGTCAATGCATTTGGCTGTACTTGGCTGGTCTGAAAACTTCATGTCGCACACAAAAAAAGAGGCAGAAGAGGGCGACAAAGCTCCATTGAAGGAATTAATCAGCATTGGTATACATACAATACAATACATATACGTATATATATGTATTGGTATACAATTTCATTGCTTTGCGGATGACACCCAGCTCTATCTCTCCAGCAAACACAACGCCTCTCTTCCACCTTCTTCCCTTTCACGCTGCCTCTCTGAAATTAAATCCTGGTTTACCCATAACTTCCTCAAACTTAACAGCGAAAAGACTGAAATTATAAAATAAAGCTAACAGTCTATCTCTCACTATTGACAATTCGAACGTTTATTCCTCCCATCAGGTCAAAAGCTTAGGTGTCATCCCTGACAGCACACTATCTTTCCACTCCCATATAAATAAAACCCGATCTGCGTACTCACACCTACGCAATATCAATTGTCTTAGCCCGTCTCTCACTCCTCACACCACTGCTATGCTCGTTCATATTCTTGTCACCTCACGGGATGACTATTGCAATTCACTTCTCTTTGCTGTCCCTCAGAAACTTCTCCACAAAGTTCAACTCGTCCAGAATTCTTCAGCCCAGATCATCACAGAACCTCATCCTTTCACCACATCACCCCCGTCCTCCAAGAGCTCCACTGGCTCCCGGTCAAATATAGAATCAACTTTAAAATTCTTCTTTATGCATTTAAAGCTATCCATAACCTTGCCCCCCCCATACCTATCTGACCTTCAAATTTCTATTCCCTCTCGTTCCCTCAGATCCTCTTCCTCCCTCCACCTCTGTGTGCCGCCCCTCCCTGCCCGTCTCAGCACGATGGGTGACAGAGCCTTCAGCTGCTCTGCCCTATTTGTGATTGTATTTGTGATTGTATTTTATTTATTATAGTACCTATGCTTGTCTGTGACTGTAAAGTGTCCTTGAGAGCTTTGAAAGGTGCTTAAAATCTAATGTATTATTATTATTATTATTATTATTATTATTATTATTATTATTATTATTATTATTATTATTATTATTACATTGAAATATCTCATCTTTATGCTGGTGTAGTCGGGCTGCATCTTGACAGAATTTATTGTGCTGTATTGTGTGGATTTGATCAATCAAAATATACATATTTGATGCTGTTGTGTTGTGCTGCATTGTGACAGGCAATTGCGGGATGCAATGGAATGTCAGTATATGATTCTATTATATGGAGGATGAATTGTGATACAGTCACAAGCCCTTCACTTATTGCAAAAGCAGTATGGAATGTGTAACTGCAGCTGACACATTTGTTAATGACTGCTATCACATAGCTGGTCAACTATGGGATAGCAGTCATAAACAAATGTATCAGCTGCAGTTACAGAATGTTTGTGTTGTTAATGCTCGCAAAGTCACGCTGTATCATGTCAGACAGCAGTGGGCTGCGTGATGAGAGATTTTTGATGAGAGATTTTTTATCCTAGTGTATTGAGATGTATACTGTATATGTATATCGAAAATAGAGAGTCCTTGCATCTGCGTCAAAGACTGCAGTGTGTTTATGTTTTACCGTTCCCGACATTCAATAAATATGACAAGTGAAGCATAGCATGTGGTTCTTCTTTCCCATGTGTAAGGGCTTTTGAATAAAGACTGCTTACAGTTAAAAAAAATATCAATGACATAAATTAACCAATTCCTGCCAGATACAGTATGTGCAAAAAATTGTCCACTCCAGTGCCAGGGTTTTTGTCATTGTCGCTTGGATTCCAGGACCCACAGTATATTGAGTTTTAGGACTACAAAAACGATGCAGCGTTACAAACCTTACACTCTCTTGTTTTAGCAGGAAAAAATAATACTTCTTAAATTGTACGGGTCTGGAGTTATATGAGCTTGAAATGAGGGCAGCTGTCCAAAATGAAATGCAATACATACAACATATTGGGGTTTTTTGGCGCTTTAACAACAGCCGAAGTTGGAACAAAGCGCTAACATGGAAAAAAAGGGGAAATGCTGCCCTCTTGTGGAAAAGAAAAAACATTGCCAGAGGCCATGGCCAGCGTTTTTTCGAAGCATGAAAAAAAAAAAATAGGCAAAGGCACTCTACCTCATATTTTAAATTTCCGAATACATTTGTGAATGGCAGTGAATGAGTTAAAAAAAATAGATGATACAGTGGTGTCATGGAAGATCAAGTGCAACATAGGTGAGAAATGAAATTGATAAACAGTAGTACCTGGTTGTAGAGTGCACACACGTGCAAAGCCGTGTTCCCGGAGGCATTTTGGGCGCTCATGTCCGCTCCGTAAAACAGGAGATGTTCCAGGTGCTGCACGTGGCCGTAGCGGCATGACTGCAAGTACAGGAATTAATGAAAGCTTTATAAAATGGCTGAACCAGAGTGCTAGATTTATTAAATAAAATGCCATGTCACCTTTTCAACACATTTTAGCACAATTGGCAACATTTGTAAAAGGGGTGGAAAAAAACATTGTTTGCACTTCAGATGACTCTGAATGTTTGCACTGTTAAAATTTTGAAAGATCACTGAAAGCGCAAAATTAAAATTGAAGAGATGTTAATTGGAAGAGTCTGTGGGAGAGGCAAACAAAACTGTGAAATCCTTTGCACCTAGATCTTAAAATAAGCCAGCAACCTTTTAAAAGCCATGTTTTGTTTGATTTATTCCTCTAGCGTGTGTGGGAATCGAGTGCATCTGCCCAATGTGTCTAATACTGCATTTAAAACTTAGAACATCACATCTAAAATAGCTCTGGGAGCTGCTGCCATAAAAGTAAAAATGAACTGAAATGACCCAGATGCAAGGAAATACAAAGTTGAAGGGAATTTCTTCCGAGGTGATATGACACAACCCCTTGTGACTGTTTCCACGTCAGATCTTACAGAGTAGATGCAATATGTGTGAAAGGATTAGCTCCCTCATCCCGAGTAAACAGTTTGGAAGCAGTTCGGCATGTGTATACCTTAAATAAAGAAGCATAGAATATGCGCACAACAATTACACATAAGTCACCTGGTGTATCTCCTGCCAGCCATTCTCATCCACGCAGCCGACCTGTGCATGGTCGTGCAGCAGTAGCTCACAGCAGTAAGGGTCTCCTCCCACCATAGAGCTGTGATAGAGAGGAGTTAGCCCCCGGCTGTCCTTGTAGTCAGGAGATGCACCCAAGTCTAACAGCGTCTGAGGGAAGAGAGTGGGGGTTATTTGTTATTGAAGCTTTGAGCAAGTGTCATGTTCCAAAGTTGATGCAGTTGAATATGGACTGTAAAAAGAAAAATGCTATATCACTGACACCTGGATGGTACATGGCCCAATTTGACCAGTCACATCGTTCAATGTGACCTGCGAAAATCAATCAAAGATGTCAATTTCAATACTTCCTAAAACAGTTCCAAAAGGTCAAGTTCTTATATGGAATAAATAACACAGCTAATGTTGCCAAATCCCCACTTACGGTAAGTAAAATGTTTCAAAAAAACGTATTGTACCTAAATTCTTCAGATGGTTTTGCATATATGGTAGCCAGTGTATTTTCCGCACCATAAGCCGAACCGAAAGCATTCCATTTTCTCAAAAGCAGACAGTGTGTCTCCTAAACCGCTGCACGTTCTATGTGAATCAATACATATTCTGATTTCAAATGTTCTGTCAAGTGCTTCATTACAGCTGCAGTGTTTGTGATAGCTCTATATAAATAAAGCTGTATTGTATTCTATTAAAGTTAGTACAGCTCTATCTAGCTCTATACAGTGGCAGTCACAATTATAACTTCTATGCATCTTACAATGTCATGCACTCGATATATGAAAACTGTTTTAAAAAAACTGTCATTCGTCCAATGTGTGCCTTGTAATATGGAGTGACTTATAGTGTGGAAAATAAGGTATAATATGACCAAAATTAGTTTGACACCACAAACATTGCAAGTGTAGGTGTAAACAGGTTGTGTGTATATTGAAGGTTATGTTTTGCTTTTTCTCCTAAGATTGTTATTCATGTTTCCTTCATGAAATTGTTCAATTGTTTTTAAAGATGTCATCCATTAAAACAACTCTAAGCTTGTCCATATCCTTTGCACAGAATAACAAAAAGAGAATACATGACTGACTGTTGTAGGCAAAAGGTTTTGGAAATCAATGAAAAGAGTCATGAAAGTGATTTGAGTCTGCACGGACGGACGCCGAACAAGAGCCATCAGTAAATGTCCCATCATTCAGAAATGACGTGCTAAGCTTAAAATGGAGCAATATTGCTCAAGCACACTTCAGCGCAGGAAATTGCCTGCTCGCAAACACCTGTTCTGCTAAATTGTCCCAGTGAGTCTATTGTTGTGGAGAAATGAATGAAATAGATGAGTCACCCTTTCTGCTCCCATTGCAGTGAGTGTTCATGGTGGGTGATACTTTCCAGATCTACACTCAGAAAGACCATATACTGTACAATGCTTGTTTCCCCGCCAATGCATAGTTTTTGCACTTCCACACAGTAAACCTCTTTCAAACAACACTTGAAGTGGTTGACACCCAAAAGGTATTAAGAAAAAAGTCGTCATTTGTGGAGTTTTATGATTTGACTTTCGGCTGGGTACTGTAACCAGCAGTACTTAGGCAGACAGTAAACAGCTGCTCAAAAGTAAAACGTCACACTGCTTAATGCCAGTGTTTGAAATAATGTCTGCCCGGAGGCAGGTGAATTTGTTCGTAAGTTATTTCAGTACGATATTTCGTATGGAATGTATGTATGAACGGGGAAGTATAAAACACACACGATCTAACAGTCATAAAATAAATTCACGCCTACTGTAGTACGACGACATATATCCTTGGATCTTCAGTAAGCCATGACTGAAGCTGCTGGCACGTAATTACTGAATTACATGCCAGAAGCCATTACTTTTTGTTATGCATCGCATCTTCCTGGAGCGTCAACTGCGAAGAGGGATTTCCTACACGCCCACATCCTCTACACAGCCAATCATAAGCAAGTTTGGCGGATCGGGGGCTGAATTCGTTGGCATCATTTCAGCATAACCAGGTGCTGATTGGTCAACCTTGGTGTCCGTGGCGTAAACAGCCAGCCCTTGAACCTCGAATGTGTCTGTGGTCGTCCGTGTGTGTGAAGCACAGTACGCAGTCAATGGCAAGCAAGTTCGGCTCGAGCAATGCACGCAATACAAAATCTAATTTACAGCATCTCTGTCCAAACATTTTTCGACATACTGTAACCGCAAAAGTGTTCGTATGTACCGTTATCCGTAACTCAAATGTTAGTAAGTTGGGGAGCTTCGATGAGAAGGTTTCTTCAGCCGTCATCTGTATTTTTTGAAGGTGTCGGACGTTTCGCCTCCTATCCAAGAGGCTTCGTCAGCGAACTAAAGTCTGACTGGTCGTATCGGCCCTATTTATATATCCCTAATGTCCAGACATGGCGGCGCCGCACACAGCTATGATAGGTCCCTACTCTCAGGTTTGGGGGAGCAGAGGACCACTCCCTGTGGCCCCACTGATTGTTCCTACATTAGGGATATATAAATAGGGCCGATACGACCAGTCAGACTTTAGTCCGCTGACGAAGCCTCTTGGATAGGAAGCGAAACATCCGACACCTTCAAAAAATCACAGATAACGGCTGAAGAAACCTTCTCATCGATGGACCACTCCTGTACGACTGAGAGCTTACACAGACGTAAGTTGGGGAGCGTCTGTAAATAGAAACTGCCATTGATACGCTAGGTTTTACCATTCATATTTGCAATTTGGTGGAGCAATATATGTGGATGATGTGTGGGTGATGTCGGCAAGCTGCATGTGAAATGTGGCCAACGGCAGCTCCAAAATGAGTATTGCATTTATGTGTATTACTGCTCACCCAGCATTGAAATCAACTGCTGTGAATGATTGGAGCAGATGAAATACACTCCTCCAAAAAAAAAAATCTGTGTCAATGTTGTTGTGTGTGCATGTCTGTGTCACTCACAATGAGCGCTGTGTGGTTCTTGCTGCGCACGGCCTTGTGCAATGAGGTGACGCCGTCTTTTGTTCTAAAGTCCAGATGAGCGCCACCACTTTTTAGCACCTTTATGAGTTCCACACATCCCTCCAGCTGCACTGCCAGCGTCAGGGGGCATTCTACATCATGAAGGCACAAAGATACAAATAGTAAAACAACAAAATCTGTCATTTTATTCCTTAAATGTCAAATAGTAATATATTGACCTATTGTTTTTTTTGTTTTTGTTTGTTTTTTTTTTTTTTTTGGGGGGGGGGGGGGGCTTACTATAAAATTTTATTCTTTTGGCTTTCATAGTAAAGGGCATTTATTTTTGAAGTACGGAAAAAATATATTTTTTATTTTTTTGACCATGCTTGTTTTATAAGTTCAAACAATGAATCACAAATCATCATATTTGTTTCTTCCTGTTTCCAAGAAATTACCCTAAAACTATTGGAATGTGTTTTGGTTTGATCTTAAAAAGCTAAAAGCTTAAAAAGTTTCATTCGAATGGACACATATGGGCATAAATTAAGATAAAATGCTGCAATAATATTATGGTGTTCATTAAAGATGACAAAAACTACCAGTACATGTGACATATGTTGCTTCACTGCTTATGATCAAATATCTGTTGCCTGAAGGGTTATAAATTCTGCATCTTTTTTTGTAAATTGAGTTGAGTTTCAATAGTTATATCTAGTAGCTGTATCAGTTGTCCGTTTTCAACCAAAAAATAAACAATCAATTAAACCATAGTAAGAATAAGCACAGTCAGAACGTAATAAAAATATATATTTTAAAGTACTCCATTACCATGTCTTGCACACCAGAATCAGAATCAGAAAGCCTTTAACAGTCTCACAATGGGGAAATTTTCAACGGCAGCAAACTTGAAAGGGGGGGGGGGGGGGTGAAAAGACAAGATAAAACAGAATAAAAACGAAATCAAATCTGCACCCAAATGTTAAAAAACACATCATTTTTTGGAAAATTAAATGGAAATGTATTGGAAATAAATTTTAAATACAAAAGAAGTGTGCTATATTGGTCGTAGAAATGAGGAGGCAAAATAATGCAAAACTGCATTGTGAGGTAACTTAGCAGCGGCAAGATTAACAACGTGCTGTTGGCAAAGTATTCCCGTCTGACGATTTACAGGTCGCCAAGCATGCGAATTTCTGTCAGCCATGGACAAACACTTGGAATAAACATGAGGAGATTAGGAAAGAGATCAAGTCATCTTTATTCAATGAGTCTTTTGCTAAATTGAATGATTGACATGACAATTTAGAAGAGGTGAGACACCAGCAAATATGCATATATGTCTTCAAGTATATTTTTTTAATTCTCTCAATCGTGCCACATTTATGAGGTTATTGGAGTTATGTTTGCTCCCCAATGTAGCCCCCAAGGACTACATGAGTCGCCCGTGGGCCTGTTCTAAGTAAATGTCTGTGTTGGCTTTCAGTGGTACAGGAGTTGATCATCGATGAAAAGGTTTCTTCAGCCATCATCTGTACTTTTTTGAAGATGTCAGACGTTTCACTCCTCATCCGAAAAGCTTCGTAAGTCCTGGACAGCACAAAAGAAGTCATCATATATATATATATATATATATATATATATATATATATATATATATATATATATATGTAACGGAGTTGTACACTTAGGTTATTAAATTATGAAGGAAGTGACGCAACGGCGCACAGTGTGGCACTATGTCCCGCCCATAGTTTCCAGAACAATCTCGAGGAGATTCAGGGTGAGTCGCAATTTTCTGTTGGTCTTGATTAACGCGCATTTTCATGACAATATCTTATTTTGTTTCCCCTTTTGTACTGTCTAGTGTTATCTAATTAGTTCCCTTATTCATTTCGAGTCCAGATTACTTTTTGTGTCATTATTTACTTCACGTTTTGTCGAGTGGAACTTAGCTTCATAGTGCTTTTCTATTGCGCAGTTAATCACAAGACGAAACCCATGCGACTTCACCCATCCCTTCTGCCATACTGTGTTGCAGGTAATAATTGTTTCATTTCGTTTTTATTGAACAATATTTAGTTTCTTGTGTCGTGTTTCATTTGCCCGTGAGTGTCCGTGGCTGGTTGAACTGTGCGCCAGCCATTACAAGCGCACCGCGTGTTCTGCCGAGTCTCCGCCCATGATGCGTTCAGGGACATCTTGTAAATAACAGTGAACTTGTGTTGTATTCTCTTTTTCTGTAAATAACCACTATACGATCACACGTTGTTAATTCTGTTTTGTTATCTACAATGTTTTGCATTTGAGAACAATCTCGAGGAGATTCAGGTTAATCACAAGACGAAACCCATGCGACTTCACCCATCCCTTCTGCCATACTGTGTTGCAGAAATAAAAGAAATAAAAAGACACATCCACGCGTCTCGTCTTCATTGATACGGCAGCATCGTGGAGATGAAGACAGTCACTGTTGTGACACCCGTCACATTGGTGCCGTGACCCGGATTCACAAGTGACTCTCCACTTCGGACCGGGACCGCGATGCTGCACAATGAGGACGCTGTGCAGTCCCATCACTCGGTGGACGGTGTGTCGACCCCCGTTTTGGAAATACATGTAGAGTGTTAATTGTCTACCTGCTGTTTTGCAATTGGTGTACTTTTTTTCATGTACGTGTTTTCGTGTGTTAAGTCTAAGAATGAGCTCCTTACATTTAACCAGTAGCACACCTTTGAATGAGTGTGTTGCTAGAAGTAGAGGCTTCCCAACCGTGTAACAGTTGTGTAGTGTAATCCAGAGTGGTGTAGGTTGTACAGAGGGGAATGGGCAGGTTCAAGCTGAGGCCACTTATGTTAGTGGGGACAGAGTTCCTTCCCAGACCCAGTGCAGTGCATCTACGACGAGCGCACAGACAATTGATACACCAGCAACAGATACCTTTCTCCAGTCTGTCACAGTTATGTAGTGCTATGCAGGGTGATGTAGTTTGTACAGAGGGGAATGGGCAGGTGCGAGCTGAGGCCACTTATGTTAGTGGGGACAGAGTTCCTTCCCAGACCCAGTACAGTGCATCTCCGACGAGCACACAGACCCTGACACACCGGCGACAGATCCCTTACTCCAGTCACCTGACGTAGTTGGTCAGATGAGTGACATAATTAGACAGCATTTTTGTACATCCTTGCCCGATAACCTTGTCTATTGTGCCTGTTGGTCTTTCTGTTGTCTTCCGTGTGTATGTTGCCTCACTTCTGCATAATTTAAGGGGGGTGTATGTAACGGAGTTGTACACTTAGGTTATTAAATTATGAAGGAAGTGACGCAACGGCGCACAGTGTGGCACTATGTCCCGCCCATAGTTTCCAGAACAATCTCGAGGAGATTCAGGGTGAGTCGCAATTTTCTGTTGGTCTTGATTAACGCGCATTTTCATGACAATATCTTATTTTGTTTCCCCTTTTGTACTGTCTAGTGTTATCTAATTAGTTCCCTTATTCATTTCGAGTCCAGATTACTTTTTGTGTCATTATTTACTTCACGTTTTGTCGAGTGGAACTTAGCTTCATAGTGCTTTTCTATTGCGCAGTTAATCACAAGACGAAACCCATGCGACTTCACCCATCCCTTCTGCCATACTGTGTTGCAGGTAATAATTGTTTCATTTCGTTTTTATTGAACAATATTTAGTTTCTTGTGTCGTGTTTCATTTGCCCGTGAGTGTCCGTGGCTGGTTGAACTGTGCGCCAGCCATTACAAGCGCACCGCGTGTTCTGCCGAGTCTCCGCCCATGATGCGTTCAGGGACATCTTGTAAATAACAGTGAACTTGTGTTGTATTCTCTTTTTCTGTAAATAACCACTATACGATCACACGTTGTTAATTCTGTTTTGTTATCTACAATGTTTTGCATTTGAGAACAATCTCGAGGAGATTCAGGTTAATCACAAGACGAAACCCATGCGACTTCACCCATCCCTTCTGCCATACTGTGTTGCAGAAATAAAAGAAATAAAAAGACACATCCACGCGTCTCGTCTTCATTGATACGGCAGCATCGTGGAGATGAAGACAGTCACTGTTGTGACACCCGTAACATATATATATATATATATATATATATATATATATATATATATATATATATATATATATATATATATATATATATATAGTTTCCAGCAAAACTTTAGTTCGCTGACAAAGCTCTTCGGATGATGTGCATAATGTCCAACACCTTCAAATAAGTACAGATGACGGCTGAAGAAACCTTTTCATTGATGTTCTTATTAAAGCTCACCAGGGATGGAACATTGTGATTTTTGGTGAATGTTGTTGAAGTGATTGTTTGAAAATGTGAACAGTGGTAGAAATGAATACAAGTACGTGTTTGCTTCCGAATTATTGTGACAAATCATTTTGATCGTGTGTCTTCATCAAATGAAGAGAATTAATTACACTATCTAAAAATGTATTTTTGTATGTTTTGCACAACAC
The DNA here is from genome assembly GCF_051943395.1 of Hippocampus bargibanti. Lineage (NCBI taxonomy): Eukaryota > Metazoa > Chordata > Actinopteri > Syngnathiformes > Syngnathidae > Hippocampus > Hippocampus bargibanti. The sequence goes on along the minus strand of NC_142738.1, from coordinate 13,716,968 downwards.
ATTTTGGAGATATTTTGTTTATCATTAGGATATTTGTGCAATCCTGATTTCACAAAACATTTTAACATGTGGGTGGGACATTTCATAAAAACATTTTACCTGCTGTTGAACCAAAACTTGAAACCCAAATATTATTTTTATTATTCAAAACAATGATATAGACAATGTTATTCTAATATCATTTCCGTAACCTCTGAAGTAAAATGCATTTTTTTTTTCGAGATAATGGGAAATGCAGTGGCAGGTGTGTGTGTGTGTGTGTGTGGATTCAATATGTTTACAACTGAATGGTTTTCATGGCCATAACAGCCCTCAGAAGCAAACAATGTGCCTCTGCTCAACATGAGTTTCTCACCTTTGGCCCTGACCTACGAATACGTTCAAGAAAAGGAACCAAAATATAGAGATCAAGTATACATTAGTGACTTGTACTTTCAACTTCCTCACCTCCTGTGTCGGGATCGTGAAAATTGGGGTCCAATCCTTTTTCCAGAAACCGGGAGACCTTTTCGATGCTCCTCTGCTGTACATACTCCATGAACTTCTTCAGGTTGGCCTAATGGAGGGAGATAAGGCAGTGAGGAGCGAAGGGTTGTGCAGGTGGATGGGTAAAAGGAAGAGACAGCTGTGATTGGCCCACGGCATACTCGAGACTGACGCCGTTTAATAATGCAGCAGCGAGATGAAAGTTTAAGTCGGTGCACTACTCTTTGCCAGCGCGTGAAGGCTTTATGTCTCTTCTGTCATCATATCAAACAAATGGAGCGTGCGGCCAGAGATAAGCTCGTGACAAAGATAACGGCAGGAAAAAAGGTCTGGGGAGTTAACAGAACAAAAGTTTTATTTATGCTTCCAATGTTGAAAAACAGCAGATCTGAATAAAAGTTGTTAGCAATTCTCTGGGTTTTACCTTGAATTCCTCAGACATTTGAAAAAAAACATGCATGATAGGTTCATGGAGGATTCAATTGGCCAGAGGTCTTAAAATGAGATTTTTGCCCATACGTGCCTTGTGATTGGTCAACGACTGCGCGCCTGGCCGTCCACCTTCCCTTTTCAACTGGATTAGGCTCCTCACCATGCACCAAGTGTCATAGAAATAGGATGGATGTGTGGGATGGACAATATTATGTCCATTCAGTCATTTTAGTAGGGAAAACTTTTGTGACACGTTAGTAGCAGTCCGAGAAAGAATGTTATGTTTGCCAGATTGTCACAATGTGAGGGTAAAAAATAATTACAGGAAAAAGTTGCAGGAAAGTCCGCTTTCATCTCTAATTTAAGAAAAAAAATGTCAGAACACCAAATCTCATGACAAAATGTATCCTGTCCCTGTGACTGATTTGCGACCAGTTGTGGGCAGCCAGCCTCAAATTCAACTGATACAGCCTTCAGCTAACTGACATGGGGACAACCGCGAGCAAAAAATATGGATGTAAAAGGCATTTCAGTCAGCAAGCATGGAGAGCTCATCAACAAATACAGGCAGATCCACTCGGTTTTGACATTCATTATAGATGCAAGCTCACAAAGGACACTATCCAAATGGCGTCAGCAGTGAATGAAATCAGATGTTTTGATGATCAAATATGAATGAACTTCTGACATCCCCTTGAGCAAATACTAATTTTATGATTAACTCAACTTTCACAACCAATACACTAAAGCGCTTGTTACTACATACCTGCACTTTCAAAGAGTGTTAATCGATAAGGCTCTGACCGAATGCAACATCATCTATTGCATGCACTGCCTCTCTTTAATTCCACTTCACATAAGCTGCGTTTGTCTTCATGTACTCCTGCCAGCATCTACACGCCAGTACATCCTCCCCGCACCTACCCCGTGACACCTGCCCCGGGCCCACCTCACTGACACGTCGCCACGAGCCGCCGCCACCACTGACCGCTGCACTAAATATCTCCAGGCGAGTAAGAGAAATAGGTTGGAGCATTTTTCTTCCTTTGACTTTCTTCCTCTCCTTCCTGCTACCGTCAGATGTTGGCAGGTGCAGTTGTTATGACAATGGGATACAAAGACAGCTCGCGACTGGGTAAAGTGCAATTGCGGCGGTCTTTGTGAACAAAGTTGAACAGGGTCCGCAGGGTTACAGTTGTTTTCACTTGTGACATTTTTTGGGATGTGGACAGCGTGTAAGCGGCCCTATGGTCAACTGATTAGTGTGTCAGCCTCACAGGGCTGAGGTACGAGTTTCAATTCCAGCTCCAGCCTTTCTATTTGGAGTTTGGATGTTCTCCCCATGCCTGTATGGGTCTTCTCTGGGTACTCCAGTTTCCTTCCACCTTCAAAAACATGCACGGCAGAGTGATTGAACACTCAAAATTGTCCATTGGTGTGCACTGCGGTTGGCTGGCAATTGGTTCAGAGTGTCCCCTAACAGCCGCCCGAAGACAGCCTGGAAAGGCTGCTGCCCACCCTGCGACCCTTAAATTCAGGTAAAAAATGGTAGGAAATAAACTGAAAATTGAGAAAAAACATTTTACTGAAAATGAACAAATACAAATACAAAATAAAATAATACAAATCGTTCTGAAGAATGAGCTTCTATGCTGGGTACAACTCACATCAATTGAAACACAACATGAATAAATGTCTGAAAGGCATTATTTGTACTTGTCTATTATGTTCAGTGAACAGTGTAAATTTATCAATCACACTAACATGCTCAACATATTTAAAGAGAGAACATCTCTGCTTTTATATTTGAGACAATGTTAAGATGTATGAAGACGATTAGTACAATTGCATATGTCTGAGGAAAACAAAATCTTGATATTAATGAAGGTTTTACAAGAAATAAACACAGACACACACATATGCGTGGGTATTTGTAAAAGGGACTGGTCTTTCTAGTGGGAAATCAATGTCTCCCACAAGAAGTTGAAAGCAGTAACAGCAGAGCACAGCATCAATCACGCGGTAAGGGGATGGCGGGCTGGGAATCAATTGAGCTCATACAACACGAGCAGGGAATGGACATTCGCCAGCACACTAGCAATATTAACAAAAACACCAATATTTTTGTAAATTGGGGTTGCTGCTTTCATCATTGAACATGCAATCGTGTAGATGGCCTTATTGCACTGGAGAACAAATCAATGTTTTATTAGCAGCCTTTGGCCCTTTTGCTGTTTACTCAGTTCTGTGTGGCTTTGGTGTGGAAATAACTCACTAATAGTCACATACGATGTGTAACTACACAATTGTAGCGGAACCTCTCTAAATTTGCCTTTCGAGAGGAAACCGCTGTCATGCATTAAAAATAATTTACTGAGATTTATATTTTTGTAAAGCATGGAGTAAATGAGATTATTGGGTAGTTTATTATCCCATCTCTTTCCCTCGCTCCCTCTATCCTTCTCTTCCTCTCTTCCCTGGCCATTGTGGATTTTCTCTGGGTATTCTGGTTTCCATCCACATTCTAAAAACACAAATGGCAGGCTGATTCATCAATCTAAATTGTGTGAGTTCGAGTCTACGTGGTTGTTCGTCACTGTGTTGTCCTGCGATTGGCTGGTGACCGGTTCAGGGTATTCCCTGCCGACTGCCCATACACGGCTAGGATTGGCCCCAGCACCCGCCACGAACCTTGTAAGGATTTAGCAAATCAAAAAAAAAGGACGGATAATAATTTTAATATGTTAAAAAAATGCAATCATATATTTTTTTAATGATCACATCAATGCAATTTTATAATTATAGGTGAAGTTATCGCTAATTAATTCATTCACTGCCATTCACGGATCTATTCAGGAATTGAGAATATGACGGAGAGCTCCATTTCCGAATTTGTTATTTTTTTTAATTTTTTTTTTTAATGCTTGGGTGCCAAAAAAAAGTGCTGACCATTGCTTCATTTCCCTATTTTTCCATGTTAGCTCTTTGTTACAGCTTCAGCTGTTGCTGAAGCGGTATATACACCAATATGTATGTAGTGCATTGTATTTTGGACAGCTGCCCTCATTTTAAAATCATATAACTCCAGACACATATAATTTAGGAAATAACTCTTTTTAAAACAGAAAATAGAGTGTAAGGCTTGTCGCCCTGCTTTTAATGTTTATGTAATCCTAAAACTCAATATTCTGTGGGTCCTGGAATTCAAGTGACAATGACAAAAACCCTGGCACTGGAGTGGACACATTTTTGCGCTTCTGGCACTGAATGAGTTAAACGAACCACGAGCACTGGAGCCCAGCAGAGATGCGTCCTCTCTCCATTGCTCTTCTCTCTCTACACATGCGACTGCACCTCATCGCACCCAGCTGTCAAATTCATAAAGTTCGCAGACGACACCACGGTCATCGGTCTCATCAAAGACGACGACGAGTCTGCGTACCGAGAACAAGTGGAGCAGCTGGAACTCTGGTGCAGCCGTTACAACCTGGAGCTAAACACGCTCAAGACAGTAGAGATGATCGTGGATTTCAGGAAACATCCATAACCACAGCTACCCATCACACTATCCAACTGCCTCGTGTCAACCGTTGAGACCTTCAATTTCCTGGGAATCACAGTCTTTGTTTTTGTACTTTCATTCCTTTCATCACTTTGCTGCTGTGAAATGTAAATTTCTCCACTGTGAGACTAATAAAGGCAAATCCAATCCAATCCAATCCAATCCTCCCAGGACATGAAGTGGGAGGTCAACACCAACTCTATTCTGAAAAAGGCCCAACAGAGAATGTACTTCCTGAGGCTGCTAAAGAAGAATGGCCTGCCACAGGAGGTGCTGCAACATTTCTACACGGCTGTCATCGAATCCATCCTGTGTTCTTCCATCACCGTTTGGTTCGGGGCCGCCACAAAAATGGACAAAATCCGACTTCAACGGACAGTTACGACGGCAGAAGAAATCATTGGCACCGTCCTACCCACTCTCGAGGACTTGCGCACTGCAAGAATCCAAACTAGGGCGCGGAAAATCCTACTGGACCCTCCGCACCCTGCCCACCACCTTTTCTAGCTACTCCCTCAGGCAGGCGTTACCGATCCATGAGCACCAAATCCAGCTGACATTTAAACAGCTTCTTCCCCCAAGCCAGTAACTCTTTCAACAGTAGCGCAAATGGAACTGTATAGTGCATCTTTGCAATTTTTTGATGATGATACTAGTGCAGCGTGTTCGACCGGAAACAAATTCTTTGTGTGTTCTACATACTTGGCAATAAAGATGATTCTGATTCTGATTCTGAAATTACATAGAGTGCGCATAGGAGGATGCCGCGTTTCCACCATGCTACGGATACTCGAAGGAGACAAGTTCAGTGAACATAGTTCCTCAACATCATGTCGACAGAATGCGTAACATTTTGTCTTGCCTCTGCTGAAGAAATGGGTGATAGCCTTTCAAAATATCTCTCGAAGTCACCGCCGTGCACATGCTTCAAAATGCAACACTTCAGAGCTGCTTCTTCTGATCGTGTCGCTGCTATCCTTTGAAAATTGTGAATCGTTACCCAGCCTAGGTCCAAGTTGTCGGCAGATATATTCTTATTCTGTCACTGACAGAAGGTTTACTCACTGACACTTTGAAAAAAAATGGCAGCTCATTTCCTTGCTTGAGTTGGCAGGTATCGCGGGACCCTTCTATTTGTATGTACCCTACGGTATTAAAGTCCATTTTTCATGACATTCACCCTTTAGAACGTTGACTCACACTTTCCCAAACGACTCTTCACTTTTTGAGCAGTTTGAGCTTTTTGATAGTTCATTTTTGTCGCTGCGAAACAATGTTGCACAGATGGCTGTGGATGGGCCAGAACACATATGTTGCGAAAAATATCTTTTGAAGACAAATTGCAAACCATGAAGTCTGCAGTCTACCCATTATTAACTCATTCACTGCCATTCCTGAATTTATTCGGAAATTGAAAAGTTTGTTAAAATTTTGGTTTTTCTTGAGGAGAGGTGCCGATACAGCGCTGACCAGACTTCTGGCAATGTTTTTTCTTGCCACGAGTGGGCAGCATTTGCATTCAAGCTCCAGACCCATATAACTTACGAGATAACTCATTTTTTTCTGATGAAAGAAGAGAGTCTAAGGCAGGGATGTCCAAAGACCGTCCCAATGGCTGCTGTCCCGACTGTTTTCCAGCTCTCCCAGGAGCAACACACCTGATTCAAATCATTAGGACCGTTTTGATGCTGCTTCGGAGCTGGCTGATGAGTGGATTATCTGAATAAGGTGTGTTACAGCAGAATAAGATGGAAAACAGGCAGGAGAGTGACCCTTCAGGCCTGGAGCTGGACATGTCTGGTCTAAGGTTTCTTACGCTGCATTCAATGTTTATGTCCTCCAATGTTTATTGTGATTATGATTATTATTATTATTATTTATTTTTTTTAAGAGGGGATGTTTCCTGAAACATATTGAACAAAATTAATTCAAAACAATGATTTCACCCGTTTTTTTTTTACCGCTTTTTCCTCACCGGCATCACAGGCATGTTGGAGACTATTGCAGCTGTCTTAAAGGAGTAGGCGCGGTACACCTTGAACTGGTTGTTTGACAATCGGCAAAATACCTTGATTTGAAAAATGTAAAAACTGGATTACACCCACATGGTTTAACAGGAGATGTGAGACCATCTCTTTTTGTCAATGGATGCTGCAGCTTCGTGTTTGCATTCAAAATTCAGCTTGTAGCAGACGTGCACATTCCACCTCCCTGATCCACTGGTGAAAAAGAGGCTTTGATCCTCTCCTCTTTCATCTAGAACTGCTTCATGCAACAAAGAGGATGCAGACTGTTTAAGATTGAAGACTGTCGGTGTATTTTGTGTTGTGACACATTATTTGTTTCTTTGTTTATTTTTTTTACTTCAAGATGGTGCCGCAAAAGTGGCTGAGTTTACAGCAGCTCCTGTATCTTGTTTTTGCTGGTGTGAAATGTAAATTTCTCCACTGTGAGACAAATAAAGGCTCATCTAATCTAATACAATGTGATTTGATCTATTCTAATCTAAAGTAATCTAATCTAATCTAAATGGGACAATTGACAATATGCTTTATTATTGGGTTGGCATGGTTGTGATATGCAAAACAAAACAAAAATAAATAAATATGACATGAGAGTATCTTCAAATGTGTCTCAAAATTGAATCTAGGCCAGTGTGAGAACAGGGTGAATTTTCATCATGTATTTTGTCCCCAATGTTTCTTGTTGTGGCTACAGTTCATCAATGATGTGCATTGTCTCGTATGAGTCACGACTAAAACTATTTTTGTTGGTCCTGGTGGTCATGTTATTCTTCTTACAGAGTCAATCAGTGCATTTTATTTCCAGAATGTTGATTTTGTTTAAAGGACAACCGACACCACTTTTTGTTTCCTAACTGACATCAGAAAAACGTTTTATAGCATCTAAAATACCCAAATTGATTTTTTAGTCAAATGTAAAACACCAATAAAAATGATTTAAAGTGTCTAAAAACTACTTCAAATTGAACCCGGAAGTTTCCAGTTTCAGAAGGTCCCGCCCCTTTTTCGTGGTGTCACGCCAAGACGACTTGACTTGCTCGAGAATCAAAACAATGGCTTCAGATTCGGAGAAGATACTTACTTGTTATTCATCCAGTTATGAATATGATTCAAATAGTTCTGAAGAGGAATGCACACATGTTTGCAATCGATTAAAGAATTTATTCCGTGTCATTTTGGATTGGATTGGATTGGATTTGCCTTTATTAGTCTCACAGTGGAGAAATTTACATTTCACAGCAGCAAAGTGATGAAAGGAATGAAAGTAGAAAAACAAAATACTTTTACTATTTTAAGGCATCTGGAGAGAAATGTAGCACCCAAAAAATGCAGAAGATGGTGACAAAGCTCCGTGGAAATGGGCTGATTTGTCTCCTGGGAATTTTTGTCAGCGAATATCAAATAGTTGTTCGGTGCAACACAAAACGATTCACCGTCGCATTATTTATGTGTTTTCCTTCTAATTTCGCCATCAACACGGATCAACACGAAGTTTTCAGACCAAACAAAGTACCGCAAAGTGCATTGACGTGATGAAAGGACTGCTGCAGTGTGTCCTTTCTCGGTCAGGAGCGTTTCTTCCGTGACGTGACGTCAGGAATCGTCACCAATTCTAAAACAAAACTTCCTGAATATTTAGCACGAGTCTTAAAACGTAAAATATAGCTATATGCGGTGGAATGTTTGTAAAATACGCTCAGTAGAAGTCATTTGAAGCGATTTTACAAATCACGGACACAACTTGTCCGGAGGCGTCGGTTATCCTTTAAGTGAGACTATTTAAAGTATTGTACTCCTACGTATTATGGGAACGTTTGTTCTTTTGCAACATTGATTAAAGCAATATTAATGTCAATCAAGACTTTGTTTTTAATTCATTACAGTGATACCTTGGAATATAATCTTGGCATATGTTTCGGGAAACACAAGGAGCGTCATAATGAGTGATGAGTCGAACGAGCCGGTTCTTGGAGTTCCTAACAAGGAGCTGAAAATGGCAGCTGGCTTTTTTCCCCTTGATTCCCAGCCCCCAGTCTTCGGTTAAAGCCGCACACGATTGGTCAAGATCTGTGGTAGAGGAGGGAGGGAACACACGCAGCAGGACACACGCAGCAGTGAGTGGGGGGAAGGGGTTACAGAAACAGAAAAACACACACGAAAGGGAGACGACAGAGCTTGAAACAAAACAAAAAAAAAAAGTGGAAAAAAAATGTGAAAAGGGGAGAACATGGATAGAAAACAGTGAAATGTGGACTCATTTCAACTTTATTGATAGTTCAAAGGCAGAGTGTAGACTGCAAGGTTAAAATATCCAATTAATCAGGCTCCAGAAATAACCCGCAAAAGCCATCAGTATAATTTGAAGAGAACATACAAGCAAGGGAACCTGCTATTAATGTAGTTTCTAGTGTGTCTGCCTGCATCTGTTGCAATATCCTTGACACACTTTATGCAAAAAGCTATCCATTCCATCAATCCATCAACGACATCACAAAGGTAAATAAAATAAAAACAAAAAATATTATACAGTACGGTTTATTTCTTTAATTACAACACCATAGCACATTTATTATACATAAAATAAGGTATATTGTATGGAGTTTTAAGGCTTATTTAGTTGAAAATTATGTTTTATGGGGACCTGGGAACGGATTATTCTCATTTTAATGGTTTCCTATGGGACATTAATGTTTGGAATACACACTTTTCGCCTTAAGTACCATTTCTGGGAACCAATTAAGTTCGTAAGCCAAGGTATCACTGTACTTAGGATTTTGCAGAAACCCCGTTCTGGCATTTATATTACTGTCATTTTGTGCAAGGGATGTAGAGTAAAGCACTGCAAAATTGTGACTTTAAATGTCTTCATGTTTGCTTCAGTATTGTATGTGTGTATAAGAGCACACTAAATTGGAAAACATTTCATTTTTTAGGATGCTAGATGTTGAAGCAACAGCCAATGTGCCTCATCTGCTCCCCTCAGACCCTTTCTACTGCTTTTTTTCCTATTCAGTGGGTAGTCGAATACGGGCATGTGCATTCATGCGATGCATATGTGTTACGTACATACACTAAGTGTGTCAAATACTCGAGCTGGCCTATATTGACACTCATTACAGGACGGCCGCTTCGCCTCTGGTGCCTCACAGTTGGCAGGCATGGGTGAGTAATCATTGGCGAGAATACTCAAGTGGACCTTTTCACCATGATGTCCCACAGACTGAAAATCCGAATGGGAAAAATACTCAGACTGCTATGGGGTAATATCTGGCAATGCATCCCCAAACTGAACAAGTTTGTGGCATCATTTTCAGTTCCTACCACCCAGAAGTTCCCTGGTGCCCATTGCACTAATGCGAAATGTGTGGCCAAAATGTGAGCGCAGGAGGACGGACATGGTGCTTTGAGACGCAATGAGACAGACCAAACATTTGGGCAAGAACAGCTGCGGCTTTGAGTGTGAGCGCACAAATACACAAAGCCCTGCTGTCAAGCCGGCAAGAGGGATTGAGACGATGATTATGCAACAACCATCTGAGCGAAGTTGTGAGGAAAAATATGCCCCAAAGTTTCTGTGTGGGACCCCATGAAGTGAGGGAAATAAAAATAACTGTTTACTGCCCTTACAGTGTGTGCTGGACTTCAGGTGATCAATATAATATACCACCGGCGGCATAACGATATCTCCACCAACAAACCCAACCATAGTACCGAGTCTCTCTTGTGGGAAGCAACACTCCCACAGTGGTGTACCCAACCAAATGTCAGATACACCACCATACATTTGTTTCAAAATGAACCTACAATGGTCTAACGATGATCTGCCAGAAAGTGGCATCGCCTGCTACACAGCATTTATGTTGTTAATTTCGATGAAGCGAGAGTCAAAAAACACAAACACAAGACAGACTAGAGACCCTGATGGCATTTACAGATTATTTTCCTCCCTTGTGATTCCCTGTTTTGGTCATCTACACGCACTCCTCACCAGATTCCAATCCCATCTCTTGACCATTCTGCATTTCTCTGCATGAAATGTAAGCACTCTCAGACAACAACAGGGCACACACACCTCATGAAAACCCACACAAGCATTGGGAGAACATGCAAAATTCACACAGAACGGACGACACCGCGTGGTGTGATTAGGACGGTTTTTCCACAAACATGGATATCGAACTGTACCTGGTTCGTGATGTTTGGATATTCCCTCCCACTTTCTTGATGTCTGTGGTATGTTTCTACCCTCAGAAAGTGAGTTTTTATCATCTCTTCTATCCATATCTAACAGGATTATATTATAATGCTCCCTGCAGCAGAAAAGACCAATACACTCAAGAACAGATTATGGACTTCGTCCCAATGAATAGGGAATACTTTGTGAGGGAACATCTTTAACCTTTTACACATTATGGTGCCAGCGAAATCATTTTCTCTCTTTTTTTATCTTAGAGACTAAAACCCTTAAGTGACACTGGAAGCTACAGTATGGCATTTTTGGTCCTCATTCACACAAGTGCACACACACACACTCACACACGCACACACACGCACACACATCCACACAGATTCATAATTTATTGCACTTAAGATGAACACACTGGATGTATCATTCATGAAGAAAGAAAACATTCCACAAAATGTTGTTCCTATAGCAACAGTATCGACAGCGTCATTAACCATCATGTTATATTTCTCTGCAAAAAAATGTGTCTGGGAAAGAATTGAACTCAATATTCAGAACAAAAATATAAATGAAACACTTTATTTTGTGGTCAGATTTAAATGTGCACACAAATAAACTCTCTCTGTGTCTCAATCTCTCTCCATCTCTCTCTCTCTCTTTGTTTCCCTCTCTCTCTCTCTCTCTCTCTCGCACTGTTTCTCTTTCTCCCTCTCTCTCTCTCTCTCTCTCTCTCTCTCTCTCTCTCTCTCTCTCTCTCTGTCTCTCTCTCTCTTTCTCTCTCTGTCTGTCTCTTTCTCTGTCTCTCTCTCCCTCTGCCTCTTTCTTTCTCTCTCTGTCTTTCTCTCTCCCCCTGCTCTCTCTCTCTCTCTCTCTCTCTCTCTCTCTCTCTCTCTCTCTCTCTCTCTCTCTCTCTGTATTTAATTTGATTATATTTTTTTGTTTGCCAGCATTACATTCGCTCTCGCTAGAGCGAAGTGGAGAAAGAATGTAGGGACTAAGGCCTTGTGAAAGCCTCACACGTGGCAAATAAAGCCATTGTTGGTTTTCTGATCAATCAGACACATTCTAGCTAACTCCAGTTGTCACTCGGTAGGCCACGAACCTTAAAGGCACACTTCCATTCTAAAGAGGCGACATCTGGCTTAATGACTGCTCGCACCGACACCAAAACGGGGAGTTGAAGTTACACTTTGAGTGCACTTATGACCTAAAAAACAGCTGCTGGAAATTTTGAGTGTTTAGCCAGCTCACGCCTATTATTCAGACATTAAAATAAAAAGAAGCACAGTGCAGCCGAAGCACCGAAGAAGAAAAAAGCAACACAATAATGCACAGTACACAATTACAGAAGTGAACTTGGCATCCAACCTCAGTGGCTTTGCTCCTTGCAGCTCTCTTCAAACGCAGCATCATAATGCCTCCTGAATAATCCTTTTCAAAAAAGGGTGCTGGAGCAATATGCAATGTTTTGGACAGTATCGGTGGGCAAATTATTTTTGCTGCACTTCCTGGCAAGCCAGGAGGTATTCCAGTGTTAGCTGGCAGTGTTGGCTTGATGAAAGGCCACAACAAAGCACTGAGCCTCTTTGGCACTAAGCGTCTTTCTCTCTCTCTCTCTCTCTCTCTCTCTCTCTCTCTCTCTCTCTCTCTCTCTCTCTCTCTCTCTCTCTCTCTCTCACACACACACACACAGCGTATTGTATTGTATGCGAGCACCGCTTCATAAATGTACATTATGCTCCACTCGCTCAACCAATTCCACAATCGTCAGACAGCTCACTCTCCAATTGGGCCAGTTCAAATATATGCACATTTTACCAAACAACGTCAAAAAAAATTCAATACTATGTATATAGACCATTATAAGTGTAAAGGTCATAATATGAAGCTTGCTGTTTTTCCCATAGCAACAGTTCAGCCTACTACTCCTACTACCCTTATTACAAAAGATAATAATCATAATAATACAATAGAACCACTGCCCTACTCTGAAATGTGACAATGGTCATTTAAAGTCCTACAATGCTGGCAGCAAGGATGACGAGAATGCATTTTGTCATCACAATCAACAGAAAGGAGAATGCTGAATCAGGATCAGTCAGGTGCTTTCACAAATACATAGACGCACATGTACCGGCGCAAATACACACAAACACGCACACATACATGCACACACAAAGAGGATGCAGACAACATATCGTATGAATAATGATAACTTTTAATGGGCTTCACGGTTTGTTTTACAACACTATTGACTAAATATGTTAAAGGTATGGTACCGTTCAGCTATGATAAGGACTTTCTTTTACCCTGTAACATATTTCATTTGATTAGTGTGCTTCAGATATCCTAACACTGAAGTTAAGTGATTATTATTGGCAAACTAGTGTCATGACAATCAAATCTCAGTAGATGGCGAGTAGACACTTCTTTGGTTTTGGATTCACCACAGCTTTGGTGTAAAGATAGTCATTAGGGGGCAAATTCCAGCTTTTCTTACTTATTTTCTTATTTCTTACTTTTGGCATATCATGACAAAAATATTTTATACTTACTATTCGTTGATAGTGAAACCAGTAATCCGGCCTTACTACAGCAAAGAAGAAGAGTGAGAACAACATAGGGTGCAGTGCAGGAGAGGCAACACAATGGCTGGAAAATCTATGATACCCTATATTTGGACCTAGGCTACAAAGGGGGCTACTGGCGATACATGTAGAACACAAGAGGACAGATGACAAAAACTGCCGGCTGAAAGACGAATGATGTGTGTCGTCCATTTATTCAGACTGATTACAGCTCTATTGTGCTTTGTGTGTGCCGATGGCATCTCGTTGCAGAACCGACTATTCAAACTTCCTGACCTAGAATGATCAAGTCTCATGCGAGTGAGCTGATGTGCCCAGAGCTTTATGACCTGAATTATGTGAGACCAAGTTAGGGAACAAGGCGAAGGACCTTCAAGGTCAAACATCAAGTCCTTTAGGGGCCTGGACAAGGGATAATGGATCAGTGGATTGATGGACGCATGGCTGAATATACTGTACGGAGTTCCTCGGTACATTAAGGTACCAACGTATCGAGGTTATGAAACGCACACTAAACAAAAAGTTGAAGAATATGGGAAAGGACACAAGGTTTACAGTGTATTTTTTTCTCTCCCAATGTAATTCAGAAAGCCTTGAATAGTCCCACAGTGGGCAAATTTGCAATATACAGTATACAATACAGCATATTTAAAGAACAACCGACGTCTCCGGACAAGTTGTGTCCATAATCTGATCTGATCCAAGATGGCGCCGCGGATGGCAGCCTCGGTCACACGCTCCCTAGTATTGTTCCTGGTTTTGTCATTTTCATTTGTTTTTTGCGATCCTACGCGACTCAGTTAAACGAGGGAAGAGTTACTGAGCATTGGGGAATCCACTCTTGGACTATTTTCACCGACACACCAAAATCTACAGGGTTTTTCGGGGCTGCTCGCGAGCGGCGTAGCAGCTCTGTACGGAGCTTTGAGACGCCGGCGAAGGAGGGGGAAGCGAGCCGGCGTGCTCGTCAAGCTACGGCAGCGTGGATTTCGAACGCCGCTCCCATCGATCCACCTCGCTAATCTACGCTCACTACCAAACAAGATGGACGAACTTCTGCTTCTCACAAAGACCAATAAAACGTTTGCCCGCTCTGCTGCGCTGTGCTTCACTGAGACTTGGCTCAGTGACCACCACCCGGATTCCGCACTACACCTACCCGGATTCCGTCTCCTTCGGGCCGATCGTGACACGGAGCAATCGGGGAAATCCAAAGGCGGTGGACTATGCTTCTACATCAACGAAGAATGGTGCACCGATGTCACGATGCTCGACGCACACTGCAGCCCTGGTTTGGAATCGCTGTCTCTCAACTGCAAGCCATTCTACTTGCCATGTGAGTTCGCTTCCTTTATTCTCGTTGCCATGTACATCGCGCCACAAGCTAATGCTAACGCGTGTATACAAACGCTAGCGGACCATGTAAACCATCTCGAGCTAAAATATCCAGAATCACCCCTGATCATTTTGGGCGATTTTAATCAAACACGCTTAAACCGTGAACTCCCCAAATATAAGCAGCATATTGACTGTTTCACCAGAGGAGAAAACATTCTAGATCATTGTTACACAGCACTCAAAGGCGCATACCGGTCTGTTGCGCATGCAGCATTGGGTCTTTCTGACCACTATTTAATCCACTTAATTCCCACATACAAACAGAAACTCAAATGTGTAAAACCGGTAGTCAAGACATTAAAACATGGACAGATGAAGCAAAGTTATCGCTACAAGAATGCTTAGACTTCACTGATTGGAGCGTCTTTGAAACTTCAACGGGCACATTGGATGAATACACAGACACTGTAACATCATACATCAGTTTCTGTGAGGACATGTGTGTACCAACAAAGTCCTTCCGCTCATTCAACAACAACAAGCCATGGTTCACTCCCAAACTCAGGCAGCTTAGGAAAGAGAAAGAATCCGCATTTAAAAGCGGCGATCGAGCAGTTTACAAACTCGCCCGAAACAGGCTGACGAAGGAAATTAACATCGCAAAGAAAAGTTATGCGGAGAGGCTTAACAAACAGTTCTCCGCTAACGACTCTGCATCGGTGTGGAATGGCCTGAAAGCAATAACAAATTATCGTTTACCTTCCCCCCAAGCAGTGTTCAACAATGGTATGGCTGATGAGTTAAATACATACTTTTGCCGATTTGAAAAGGACACCCCCATTTCCCCGGTCTGCCCACCATTACCAGAAACTACCGTATTTCCGCCCTCTGCCCTACAGATCCACGAACTGGACGTTAGACGGCTCTTCAAGCAGCAGAAGATCAAGAAAGCTGCAGGACCTGACAGAGTGTCCCCCTCCTGCCTGAGAGTCTGCGCTGACCAGCTGGCTCCGGTCTTCACACAAATCTTTAACAGATCCCTGGAGCAGTGTGAAGTCCCATCCTGCTTCAAACAGTCTACTATCGTCCCAGTTCCAAAGAATCCAGCACCCTCGGGATTGAACGACTATAGACCTGTCGCTCTGACGTCTGTGGTCATGAAGTCCTTTGAACGCCTCGTGCTGAACCACCTAAAGAACATCACCGGACCTCTGCTAGATCATCTTCAGTTTGCCTACCGGGCAAACAGGTCTGTGGAGGATGCAGTCAACATCGGACTGCACCACATCCTCGACCACCTTGACAACACAGGAACCTACGCAAGGATCCTGTTTGTGGACTACAGCTCTGCGTTCAATACCATCATCCCAGAACTCCTCATCCCCAAACTTCTCCAGCTTGGTGTGTCCCCCACGATCTGCCAGTGGACCCTCAGCTTCTTGACAGGACGGACACAACAGGTCAGACTGGGAAATATATCATCCACAACACGAACCACGAGCACTGGAGCCCCGCAGGGATGCGTCCTCTCTCCATTGCTCTTCTCTCTCTACACAAACGACTGCACCTCAACGCACCCAGCTGTCAAATTCATAAAGTTCGCAGACGACACCACGGTCATCGGTCTCATCAATGACGGCGACGAGTCTGCGTACCGACAACAAGTGGAGCAGCTGGAGCTCTGGTGCAGCCGTCACAACCTGGAGCTGAACACGCTCAAGACAGTTCAGATGATCGTGGACTTCAGGAAACACCCCTCACACTATCCAACTGCCTTGTGTCAACCGTTGAGACCTTCAAGTTTCTGGGAATCACAGTCTCCCAGGACATGAAGTGGGAGGTCAACACCAACTCTATCCTGAAAAAGGCCCAACAGAGAATGTACTTCCTGAGGCTGCTAAATAAGCATGGCCTGCCACAGGAAGTGCTGCAACATTTCTACACGGCTGTCATCGAATCCATCCTGTGTTCTTCCATCACCGTTTGGTTCGGGGCCGCCACAAAAATGGACAAAATCCGACTTCAACGGACAGTTAGGACGGCGGAAAAAATCATTGGCACCGCCCTACCCACTCTCAAGGACTTGCACACTGCTAGAATCCGAACAAGGGCGCGGAAAATCCTACTGGACCCTCCGCACCCTGCCCACCACCTTTTCCAGCTACTCCCCTCAGGCAGGCGCTACCGATCCATGCGCACCAAATCCAGCAGACATTTAAACAGCTTCTTCCCCCAAGCCATTAACTCTTTGAACTCTTCAACAGTAGCCAAAATGGAACTGTATAGTGCCACTTAGCAGTTTTTTTGACGACGATACTAGTGCAGCGTGTTCTACCGGAAACAAATTCCTTGTGTGTTTTACATACTTGGCAATAAAGATGATTCTGATTCTGATTCTGATAATTTGTAAAATGGCTTCAAATGACTTCTACTGAGCGTATTTTAATAAGATTCCACCGCATATAGCTATATTGTACGTTTTAAGACTCGCTCTGAATATTCAGGAAGTCTTGTTTTTGAGTTGGTGACGAGTCCGTATGTGACGTCACGAAAGGACCGCCCCCTGACCGAAAAAAGACACATTGTAGCAGTCCTTCCATCACGTCAATGTATTTTGCTGTACATGTTTGGTCTGAGAACCGTTTTGCACCCACAATCCGCCAGAAAAAGGCATCCAAGCTCCATATAAGGAATTTATCAGCCTGTGGAAGCGGAGGTGGCCACTGGAGGTCGCCATTTTGTGCCTCTTTTTTTGGGTGAGAGATTTTCCCCCAATGTTGCCTCAAAATGGCATATATAATTCTTTAATCGATTGCAAACATGTATGCTTTCCTCTTCAGAACTATTTGAATCATATTCATAACTGGATGTGTAACAAAAAAAGCATATTCTCCAAATCCGAAGCCATTGTTTTGATTCACAAGCAATGCAAGACGTCTTGGCGTGACGTCACGAAATGGGGGCGGGACTTTCTGAAAATGCCCAATTCGCAGCTCAATTTTTTGCAGATTTTGCACACTTTAAGTCATTTTTATTGGTGTTTTGGATTTGACTAAAAATATCATACTGCGTGTTTTGGGTATTTTAGATGCTATAAAACGTTTTTCTGATGTCAGTTAAAAAAACAAAAAAGTGATGTCGGTTGTCCTTTAAGGCTCAATGCTTTTACTTGATGATAATTTACACGGGGATTAATTGGCAGATTGGGGTAAGATTTAGGGTGAGGTATAGGGGGTTAGAGTTTGGCTCAGGGGGTTTGTGGGATTGCGGGTTAGGGTTAGTTATGAGAGTTTTATTATCACTCGGGTCGCAAGGGGTGCTGGAGCCTAGCCCAGGTGTCTTTGGGCAGTAACGGGCGATATCTATAACCGATTGCCAGCCAAGCGTAGGTCACAGAGAAGTGAACAACCATTTGTGCTCAACACTTACACGTACGAAAAATTAAGACTGCCTGCCATTAATGTTTTTCGAATGTAGTGGGGAGCCAAGGTACCCGGAGAAAACCTAGGCAGCCCCAAGAAGAGCATGCAAACTCCACACTGGGGAGAACAGGTGAAATTGAACAGGGTACCTCCGCACTGTGAAACCACAAGAAATATTCCTATGGCTTATTGAGAAGTAACTTGTGACTGTCCCCATGTGCACCTCTACATTTGTCTGATCAAACAATTTCTTGTTGTGTGCAAACCAGAAGGAACAACACATGGTCCCTTGAAATGAAGAAGAGAAGAAAAAAAGGTTTAATTCTTGATATTTTTATATGGAATTCTGATTTTTTTTAATCTAGTATAATAATCGATTTCCTGTATGTACCCCTGTTTTTGTCATTGTAAATCAAACATGTTTGTTTCTTTTTCTTTCGGGGAATCTGGAACCGATTGACGGCATATCAATGGTGATTCCCATTCCACGATCATTTTGAAAGGCAATTGCCTTAGGTTGTGAATGTCATTATCCAATATAATACAAAAGTATATTTAAATAGGTTTATGTGTGAAAAATGGGTTTGGGGTGTAACATTGTTTTAAAATGGTTTTATTTCTCTATATTGTTTATTCTTACCTCTGCATGTGAGTCTGCTCCTCTCTCTCTCTCTCTCTCTCTCTCTCTTTCTCTCTTTCACTCTCTCTCTCGTATTCTCTTTCTGTCCCCCCCCCTCTCTCTCTCTCTCTCTCCCTCCCCCCCCTCTCTCTCTCTCTCTCACTTTTCCATACACACACGCGCACAAACACACACCCACACACACACACACACACACATACACACACACACATACACACACACACACGCACACACGTCTTGTAGTTGAAGTGAAATAGTTCAGCAGATTCATGAGACATCTAAGTTCTAGTGGTGCCATGATAGTTTCTGAGTCATGCGCCGTGGGTAAATATCGGAAACAGCACAGGTCAAATCTTGTGCTCTTGAACTAAACCCGCAAAATATTGCTTTATTGTATTGAATGGCTTGATGTTTTCTTGCGTTTATAGCTCTGTGGCCATTGTGGAAATGTGGCCCGTGAAAGAATTTAATATGCCCTACCCTGAATATACGAACTGGGCTGGCTCTGGCCCGACCTGGTAAAAATCCTATTTTATTTTAATTTCTTTGCAGGGGTTGCATCTGGGAGACTGCTGATTTTGACTTAAATGTATGAATAACCAAGTAGAAGTTCATCAAACAATTATCAAGCTCCTTTTTGATGAATAGTGCACGATCCCCCCAAGTGCTACTTGTAAAATAAATTGAGTTGCATTCACAGCCACCACACAGCAGGGCTGTTGTCACTTCCACCTTTTATGAACTCAAAGTCACGTTCAAGTTTAAATTCCAAAAGTCCCAGTTCAAATCCAAGGCCTAGTCCAGATGAGCTCAAGAATAAATCTTTAAACAGATGTTTTTTTTCACGGCCACAAATAACAGGCATTTAATTCTGCTCAACAGTACTTCCACTTTCTTCATGTTCAACATTTTCTAATCCCGCTGTTGGCTGACATGACGTAAAGAAAAATATTGCTTGCTTGAGCATTTGTGGTCAGATTAACCAATAAGATGACTGTTTTGATCATCTGAGAAAGGATGTCAGTCTTAAATTGGAATGCTGCTAATTCAAGGCAGCAATGCACCTGCAAGACAGTTGGGAAGTGAATTCAATGAAGTCACCAGCTCAGCACCCTCTCTGACACAAACATGACATCAAAGTCAGGAATTTCACAGAGTTGTGACAACGTTTGGGTCTCCTGTGTCAACATGCTGGCGCACAGAATTCTGGCACCTACCCGCAATTGTGATTAACACACAAGACAAATCCTTAGTGATCAATAACGGTAGTTGGGGATGTGAAGCGGCAGTGAAGCATCAGCATTCTGGCGGGCTTTCAGACAAGACTGCACCAACTCCTCGCACAGCCAACATGCAGCAGAGCATAACAACAGAAGGAAAGCCAAAACGAGGGAGGGAGGAAGCAAGCGTGAGAGAGCAGCTTGACAGGTAGAAAGGATGTTTGGAGAGTTTCTGCAAACAGCTCTTGACAGAAACTGCATGAAAAGTCAGCATGCAGAGTTGAGAAGAAAAAAAAGATGATTGGTTTACCTTACTATTGACTTTGGCCTTCCTGACTTCTTTGGTTCTCCTTTCCTTTTTGTCATTCGCTTGTCTTCGGCCCAGTGCCGAACCCATTTCACCCACGGACACACTTGGCGTCACACACACAACCCCGTAGGTCATCTGCGCTCCCTGAGCCCGAACGCCGTCCACATGCCTACCATGTCCTTCCGATCATGCCACGAACCTGTTCCCCTCTTGCTCCCTGCTCTCTCACTGGTCTTGTCAAAGTCGCACATGGACATTCACATGCTGTCTCACTCACACACAAAAACATACACGCGCACACTCAAACACTCACTCCGGCATCGATGCATGCGCTCCACGGGCGGGGAAATAGTGAGGGGGAAGTGTGCAGTGCAGGATGCTGGAGAGATGTGAGGGAGAGTCAGGCAAATCTGAGAGTGGGAAAAGAAGGAGGGGAATGCATGCAATACATTGGTTCCGCCAGCACAAAATTCCTTTGGTGACCCTCATCCAACGTCCAATTGGACCGATGTTCGAAAAAAAAAAAAAAAAAAAAACGATTCACCTGTGATCAACCAAATTCTCAAAGCTCTGAGTTGCCATGAATGGGCCCTGCTTTTTTCATCATGGTAAATCCTCCACATGATCATTAAACTTGAGATGGCATCTGTCAGTCTGTCATAGTCAGTGAATCTCAACAACAGTCTGGGAAAATTACAGTAAATTCCGGACTATAGAGCGCACCTGACTATAAGCCTCACTCACTACATTTTTAGAGGAAAACCGATTTTGTACATACACAAGCCGCACCTGTATAAAAGGAAAGACGGTAAACAGAAAGTTTTCAAAGTTTTTATAATATAACTTAACAATAATAATAATATAACTTTCTTCCCAAACTGTGCCTGTGACGCGGCAGTAAAACGGTAGCAACATGGTAACAACACGCTCGCAAAACAGTATAACAGGTCTGGTAAAACAGGTCTGGTAAAAGAACATCCTAGTAAAAATCACGGTAAGCCGTCTTCATCTTCCTCCTTTGAACTGAAGCCATCGAAGTCATTGTCCTCAGTGTCGGAAATGAAGCAGTGTCATGTAGACGTCGTCACACACTCCCTCAGCATCTCTCTCGCTGTCAATCCGGAATTTTCTTTTCGTGGCGATAGTTTTTGCTTTCAGTCTGATCTGCATAGTCGAAACACCTCGGCCATCTGCTCTTTGTGTCGATGAAAAGGTTTCTTCAGCCGTCATCTGTACTTTTTTGAAGGTGTCGGACGTTTCGCTTCATTCTTTTCATCGATGGATCACTCCTGTACGACTGAGAGCTTACACAGACGTACTGCTCTTTGTATGTTCACCCAGTCTTCTAGAATGTTTTCCAGTCGAGCCGCCTGCTTTTATTACCTCTGAAAGCCTTTTTCGTCTTTTTACATTGCTTCAGTTCTTCCCGCTGCCGTTTCTGGCGTCTCACCATAGATTCGTTTAGGCCAAGTTTACGTGCAGAAGCTCTTTTTCCTTCTTTATCGGACAGCTTGGTTGCTTTTAGCTTAAAAGCTGCTTCATATGCCTTTCTTTTTGCATTTTCCATGTTGAGGATATGTTCGTGCAAATTTTATTCATGCACAAGACAAGAAGTTGCAGTCTTCCTCGACGTATATATTCCACAAGTCTTAATCTTACCTTCTCTACTCAAGGGCCCCTGGCGGTCGTTAGAAAAATTACATAAATTGGCCGCATCACTGAATAAGCCGCAGGGTTGAAAGTTTGGGTAAAGAGTAATGGCTTATAGTCCAGAATTTATGATAATCAAATTCCATGTCATGATTTCAAAAATAATTTACCACAAATAATACACTGGAGATTTGCTTATCTTGCTTTCTATGGTACGACGGCTCCTCAAACACAAACTAGTTCAGGTGATAAGATCATGAAGAAATGAAAAGGTCATGAGCAAGGTCTTCAAAGTGTGACAATGATCCTCAATGGTAATAATTTCTGTGTGGGAGGTGGGGAAACACATAAAAATGTACCAGAATTCCCTGATTTATGAGCATTTTTAGATTATCTGTCTGCAATTGTTTATCGACTATTTGTGTTCAAATATCTGTTACACAAAGCAGTTAATGCTATTCTTCAGATTTTCTATGGAATTTCCCATGATGTGTTTGTCAGTAAGTGAGAGAACTTTAAGGCAAGCGATATGCTGGCAACCAATTCAGGGTGTCCTGTATAGTGGCCGAAGACGGCTGGGATCAACTCCAGCACCCCCCGCAATCCTAATGAGGATGAAGTGGTCTGTAGAATGGATGGATGAATGTACTTTAAGGTAAAGTTATGTGGTATTTTGAACTCATTCACTGCCATCCCAGAATTTATTCGGGAATAGAAAATATGACGTGGAACGCCATTTTCGGGAATCGGTTTTACGTGAGGGTGGTGCCGATATAGCGCTAGTGAGACCTCTGGCAATGTTTTTTTTTCTTTCACGGGGTGGCATTAATTGCCTTTTGTACAGCCATCCCCACTTGCACCTCATGTTACTCCAGACCCATAAAACCGAGGAATGAACTCTTTGTTTCTGATGAAAGAAGAGAGTCTAATGTTTCTAACGCTGTATTGAATGTTTATGTAGTCCTAAAACTCAATATCAGAATCAGAATCAGAATCAGAATCAGAATCATCTTTATTGCCAAGTATGTAGAACACACAAGGAATTTGTTTCCGGTAGAACACGCTGCACTAGTATCGTTGTCAAAAAAAACTGCTAAGTGGCACTATACAGTTCCATTTTGGCTACTGTTATTCTGTGGGTCCTGGAATTTGAGTGACAATGACAAAAACCCTGGCACTGGAGTGGACACATTTTTGCACACGTCTGGCAGTGAATGAGTTAAAGGGGAAGTTAACAACAACAAAAACAAATTACAATGGTGTGTGAAAGAGGACATGAAGGAAGCTGGTGTGCTAGAAGAGGATGAACAAAAAATGGGGGGACACTGATTTGCTGTGGCGACCCCTGAATTGGTGACCCCTGAATTGGAAAAGAACATTTTCAAGGCAGATTCATGATTCTAAACACAGAATTTTTATACATGTTATGTTTGTTTTTCAATGTTTTACAAAAGCTACCAATTTTAACCGTCTCATGGGGTGGCCATTTTGTAACTTGCTGCCAACTAAAAATGACGTCACAGTTGTTCAGTGCTCTGGTGATACACTTACAGCGGTTGTGTGTGTGTTGCGAGTGATTTCATGTTCATTTGTGAATTGAGTACACCCAGTAAGTATCATATTGCACCCAGTAAGTATCATATTGCATATTGCATATTTCTCATCCAGAATACAGTACAGTATAGAGGATTCTCTGTGTTGTATTGCAAGCAGTGTGGGAATTTCCATTCAATTCACACAATGAGACGCTTACAACATTCAAACGAGTGGGAGGAACAGCGTGAGTGAAATATGAGGATATTCAATTAGAGTCTTGCCTTTTTATGCACTTCCGAGAAATCGCCTCAGCTTGTGTATTTGTTTACGCTGTGATTCAGTTAATTATTGCAAGCAGAGGAAATAATATGAACACAGTGCGTGGTTGGGTCGGGCAAAGGCGGTGTCATGACCATGTTGCCAAATAGTGCGTTACTAAAGGGCTCTCCACATGATACTGTATGTGCCACCCACTTACATCACGCTGAGGGCTTTCTATGCAAGCTTAGCATAGAAACAGAACACGCATTTGTGCTGTACGGATATTACATTGCTACCTAAGCAAGACATCAGGATGGATGAAGAAGTTATGGGTGTGGGGTTAGGGGTTGGGGGGTCCAATTAATTAGGACCTCACTTTGAACTTTGTCCTGCGGCGAATTAACTCGACGATGGCAAAGTAGGCTAAATGCTTGGACAGTGAATGCCCACACGCCGGTTGCTTTCTCGGTCTCACTGGATGGACGCTCACACCAAGCCTGCGGCAGTCTCCAATCGATGATGATACTGTGTATCATTGCTCGATACAAATAAAACTCTTCATTGCACACACCAAAAGTTCGCTGTGAAACAGCAAACTTTTGTCTTGCTATGGAACCACTTCACATTTTATCTTTATACAGCGAATGCGGTTTTTGTAGAATAATCTTCACTATTCATTGATATTACAATATCCCGTTGTGTGGGAAGTCAAACTTGTGGAGACTTTGCAACACATCACGTATCATTGCCGAAACTCTGTCTGGTATGTCCACAAGTGGGCAATTTAAGATTTTTTTTTCACAGATTGATTCTATTCATCTGACATGCGTTATTAATGAATTGAAATTGGTTTAAATAACTTAGGAAATAAATTAAGAACTCTCTTGTACATTAGAACTATCTAACATGAGTCATATTCCTCCGCGAATTAATCATTCCATGGAACCCTTGCATTAAAATGTCACCTTAACACTGAAGGTCCGAATGTTTTTATGCATCTATCTATCTATCTATCTATCTATCTATCTATCTATCTATCTATCTATCTATCTATCTATCTATCTATCTATCTATCTATCTATCTATCTATCTATCTATCTATCTATCTATCTATCTATCTATCTATCTATCTATCTATCTATCTATCTATCTATCTATCTATCACAGCGAGGCGTCGTAATCATGCCACTGGTGAGGTGACAGCGACTCGTTGAAATGTCCCAGTATCGGTGATGAGGGGATGAACACGCACACCTCGTTCGTGTTTCTCAATTATCTCCTTCTTCTCTTCGACTGTAATTTTGTTTTGTGTCTTCTCCCTTGTATCCCTCCCCTCGATTGCTGTGCTGTCGTGCTGGAGAAAATTGTTGTACGCGTTTGTTACGAAACAATTATTTTGTATCGTCATTTTGCGCAATGCTGCTCCGGAAAATAAACATCCTACTTGCTCGATATTGTCACGTTCGGATTGACAGCTGGGGGCTATATATATATATATATATATATATATATATATATATATATATATATATATATATGCAGGATGTGCAGGATGATTTATGAAGATACAACACAAACACTGTCTGACAAAGAAAGCAGGGAGGCGTGGCCCCGCCCCCAGCTGTCAATCCGAACGTGACAATATCGAGCAAGTAGGATGTTTATTTTCCGGAGCAGCATTGCGCAAAATGACGATACAAAATAATTGTTTCGTAACAAACGCGTACAACAATTTTCTCCAGCACGACAGCACAGCAATCGAGGGGAGGGATACAAGGGAGAAGACACAAAACAAAATTACAGTCGAAGAGAAGAAGGAGATAATTGAGAAACACGAACGAGGTGTGCGTGTTCATCCCCTCATCACCGATACTGGGACATTTCAACGAGTCGCTGTCACCTCACCAGTGGCATGATTACGACGCCTCGCTGTGTCTTGTGCTGGCAAGTCCAAGAGTTTGCTTTGCCCGAGGTGATTGTTAGCCGCGATCACGTAAGTTTGTTGCTTTCCGGGATCGCGAGTGTGCCATTTTATTTTGCCTAGCTTGACAGGCTTGTAATAAAATCTCTGCCAGCACCGACGGGACTCGAAGTGGATGCAGATGACATCGAGGAGCTTTTGCTGACCATAATGAGGTCCTCAACACAGAGGATTTGATTTGCCTTCAAGAGGACAAGCAGAAGCAGGCCATCCAGGAGTTGATGTGCAGGCTTTTATTGAACAGTTCCATCCAGAAAAGGCTATGAGAATCATCAACATGATGAATGATAATGTGATGTCTCAGTTTCGTAAGATCTTACAAGTCAGAAAGCAAAAAGTGTCAATTAAAAGCCATCAACGACCATCACAAATGTAAATAAAGTGACTTTATTATACAGTGCAGTGTATTTCTTTCATTACAATACAATAGCACATTTATTATACATAGAATAAGGTATGTGGTTGCTAGCTTTTAGCTTTCTGTCCCTGCCGTTTGCAGCATTTCACACAATGTGAACACAACACAAGCAGGGCGCAACATGGCCAAAGCAGAAAAAGGAAAAGCGTTCATAGCAGTGGGTTCTTACCTTTGTGTGGAGCTTAGACAGCTGTTTCTCATCCAGGTAGGACTGAGTGTGCACACGTCTTTTGTAGCGGAACTGAAACACACAGAGGTGACACAACACAAGACTCAACAACAATCACTGGAAGTGTCAACATTTGTATTTTCATATTTGTTTGATTCAATTATTATTCACAGAGAGCATTAATAATGACACGTTCAGGCTTGATTTACGCCGCATAGTTCTTGCAAGACATATCTAATTTTGTTAGTTTGTTTGTTTTGTTAGTAAGTTTGTTAACAGTGCCACTCTCAAGTGGCACTGTTGGGAAATGTGTCATTGGAGAAGAAAGAGAAATGAATAATGTTGATGAACTGTAAGCCTCTTTCAAATGTGGCAACTTGTGCCTCTGAAGCCGCGTACAGATTGTTAGCTCCGCCCAGTGACTCCCTCAAGCTTTTTCAAAAATGTTTCGGAATGGATAAATATGGGCGAGGAAAAAATATATTTTTTTGTTTTAATATGATCTCTGTTGGAGTGATAAACATTGGCAATGCTTTCGTGTGCTTTAAAATATGTACAATAATAATTTCAAGTTTTCTGTCAACCAAGATTTGCGTCTTACCATGTTTCTATTGGCTGAGTGGGATGTCCGTAAGTGGCTGTGGTTTAAAAAAAAGCATGCGTTTCTGACAAAATTCACAGAATGGGATGCTGGAGGGCCGATAGAAGCATTCTTAAATGGTATACGTAAGTCAAAGTCAAAGTCAGCTTTATTGTCAAATATGCTAACATGCATGACATACAGCACAGATGAAATTACTGTCCTTTTGGACCCAGCATGTAAGGCACTTATAATGACTTTAACAAACATAATAAACATGAAAACGCCAATTTGCCAGGAGAGGGGACCTGCGAGAATTATCAGGCTGCAAAAGTACAGTCCTGTATTTCCTACGCCTTATTCATTTTAGCCGCCATTATGTCTGTTGCTCATGTTTTTAGGAATGAAACCTTGTTAAGGCAAGGTGCATAATTTGTACATTTTCATGTTGGGGTGTAGTACTCACATTTGTAACCACCCGTTTTGGAGATTAAGTTGTTCCAAGGGGACAGTAAATTGAAACATACTGTACAAGCCAAACACTGTGTTATTTCTTCAGCGTGAACTCATGAAAACAGAGAATAAAATATTTATGTGAGATACTTTAGGCATTAAATGCACATGCATGCGTAACGCAATTCTAACCCCTTTCACACCAGGCAACACAAGCAATAGTTTTCCTTAAAAAAAATAATACATTGAACTCATGGCATCTTGTCAGTCAGCCCACCGCCTCAGGGGAAGTAAGTGCAGGTCAATCAATGATACGTGCAGCACGACTGCACTGTAACACGTACTACACTGTAAAAAAACACAACAGGCTCAACAGCTGCTGAGCCTGAATGGATGCCATTTTTAACACACAAAAGTGAAAGGAAAACTGAAGTGCAGATCAAAAATCCATGTGACAGTATTGGATGACTTTATCATATCATCCCACTTCGTTTTCCACATGAGTGATCCATCCAGTCAGCTGTCAATCATGGAGTTTGACTCTGTATCACTATAATAGATTTCCTCATTCAGCGGGGGCCAAGGAATCTGTGTGTCTGTCTGTCCGTCCGTCTGCCCGCTCGCCCACCCGCCCGCACGCCATGCCCGCACGCCATGCCCCGCCCGCCCGCCCGCCAGCCAGCCAGCCAGCCATCTAGCGCTATCTCTAGCTCTTTCGCTCTCTCCCTCTCTCTGCCTCCCTGCCGACCGACCTACCTACCTACCTACCTACCTACCTACCTACCTACCTACCTACCTACCTACCTACCTACCTACCTAACCACCCAGCCCACACACACACGCACGCACACGCACACACACACACACACACACACACACACACACACACACACACACACACACACACACACACACACACACACACACACACGCACACGCACACGCACACACACACGCACACACACACACGCACACACACACACACGCACACACACACGCACACACACACACACATCCAAATTTACAATGCAAGCCCGAACAACTATCAGTGATAATGATAGTGATAATATTGTTGACGCCATAGCCCAAAAGATAAGGGAGTGACACTCATCTTGATTTCAACACTTCTTGTAAAAAAAGTGCCGGGGAGCAAGACAGGCAATCTTGAAGAGTGTGTGACGTTTTTACACCGCAGTTGTAACACGTCATTTTATTCGCGATGTTTCCAGTCATTATGGACAATCCCTGGGATTCAGTCCAAGACGCCACAGTTGCTTGCTATTCTTTAGACATACGCATTTCAATTTACCACTGATGGGCACAAAACAATGTTCACTCATGTTTGAATGCTAGGATTTTATAGTTAAAAAAAAAGATTTATTAAATATGTTTTCATCCATTAATGTGAACTATAACTCTTTACTCAGTTAAAAGATAACGTATATTTCAGAAACAACAGACACAATGTGGGTGAACAATGGTGCACACCCTTTTTAATGAGGATCTCGCTATTTAGAATAACCTGTAACAATAAAACTTATCTTAAATGCAGGTCAGCACATCCTGTACTTTCCTACCATTTAAATGGTGTCCACTAAGCCCCAAATGAAGTTGAGATTTTCTAGTAGGCTTGTATTTTTAACTGAGCTATATCATTGACATGATCACAATCACGATGGGGAAAAAATGTTATTTGGGCTCTTTTTCTAGCTCATAAAAACATGGCATTGGAACAATTGGGTAGAATTTCCACATCAGTTACATATACTTTACATAAGCATTTATTTTGTTGATTATATTTTTATTTTACCCCCTAACATTTGGAAACATATCTATCTTCTCCTTCTTATGTCAAAATAACTGTGTTTTTTCATCCCAATTGATGTAAAAAAGTCACAGTGAGAGGTGGTCTCAGTGTCTGTATTTTGAGTTACTGACTGATACACACACACAAACACACGCACACACACACACACACACACACACACGCACACACACATACACACACACACATTTTTTCCACTCCACACCTTTTAAAAATATTTCAGCACGTCGGCAAAATACCATAAAATGACAATTGACAGCAGACACCCAAAGTAGTGACAGTTTGCACAATGCTGGACAAGTTTAGCTTTGCAACGGCAGACAATGTTCAGATATCATGTTTCGGATTGCTGAGTAAAATGTGTCAATTACAAAAACGGATTTCACATTGGAAAGCGTTCAAATTGAAAGAATACTATACAATAGTGTACATTACTCACTTTTTTTAAAAATTCAATTCTTGCATAAATGTTTTAGGATCAGCCAAAATGAGAATGGTGACTATTAGACCAATGTCTAATTAAAGCAAGTCCGTTAAGTGACACACTTTGTGCTGAGTTTTTAAAACAAAGTTACGACCCTGTGTGAAAATGTGCACGAAACGTACAAAAGATATGTAAAAACATGATAGCAGGAAAAAAATGGATTTTTTACTTTACATCTTTTAATTAAATGGTAAAGAACAGTATAAGCGTTTACAAACACACAACTGAAAATGTCTGTTTTATTTACTTTTCCCTCAAAGAGTAGGCTAAAGCATGTATTAAATCAAACACTATTTAAAAGCAAACATTGTTTCAAGAGATTTGTTTACATTAGTATATACATTAATTTTCCCAATGTGTATGTACAAGAACATGGCATTGCCCCATTATTAACAATGATGAACAAAAGTTATTATTTTATTCTTTTGCCTTTTTTCTACCTTTCTCATTTTTTTTCAATTTTATTTATTTTTCTATTTCAATAAATCAATTTATTCTTGTGTTAATTAGCCCATATTTTGGCTTTCTGACTGCACACAATCCAGTGTTAGGTCTCACCGCGTACATTTCCCAAGATGTCCCTTTTTTGTTGTTTATTCACGCAGTCTGCTTGTAAAGTGTCATCCATAAACATGATCCATGGCCTACCTCCAGATAAGGTACGGGAGCGATGGATGGGAAAGGATATTCCCTCAGCTGTCTCTCCTCATCCAGAAACTTGCCAGCTTTGCCATTGTATGCTGGCTGGAATAGGCCATAGTTGAGTACATCCTTCAGGCTCTGGTTGAGTGTGCACAGGATCCGTTGCTTGGAGCGCCAGATGGGAGCATCCACGTTGAATTTCATGCATTTCTGCGAGAACCACAGGACAGTCTCAGTCGCGCTTGTCTGCCCCCGAGATGACACATGATGAACTTTAAAGGAAATAGACTGACGCATGCAGGTGGCACATTCTTCACGAGAAATGGCAGCGATGATCCGTAAATAGCAGCTCAAACCAAATTACCAGATACCGTATTTCCTGGTGTATAAGGGGCACCAGCGTATAAGGCACACCCCCAATGAATGATGTATTTTCAAACTTTTTCCATATATAAGACACAGGACTATATGGCGCACCTTCAATGAATGAAAATAGTTGTCCAAATATAGTATAGAAATCTGTAAAATATTTCCAAATACAGTGATACCTTGTCTTACGAACTTAATTGGTTCCCAGAAAGTGTGTGTAAGGCGAAAAGTGTGTATTCCAAACATTAATTTCCCATAGGAAGCCATTAAAATGAGAATAATCCGTTCCCAGGTTACCCTAAAACATAATTTTCAACTAAATAAAACTACACACAATATACCTTATTTTATGTATAATAAATGTGCTATGGTATTGTCATCAAAGAAATAAACTGTACTATATAATAAAGTCGATTTATTTACCTATGTGATGGTCGTTGATGGCTTGATGGAATGGATAGCTTTTTGCATAAAGTGACTAGAGGAGCTCTGTGTTGTGCATCTTAGAAGTTGTGATATTGCAACAGCAACAGATGCAGGCAGACACACTAGAAAGTTAAGTGGTTCCCTTACTTGTATGTTCACTTCAAATTGTACAGATGGCTGGCGCGGGTTATTTGTGGAGCCTGATTGATGGGATATTTTAGCCGTGCAGTCTACACTCTGCCTTTGATCTATCAATAAAGTTGAAACGAGTCCAAATTTCACTGTATTTTCTATATATTTTCTCACCATTTCACTTTTGTTTTTTGTTTATTTTTTTCACTTGTTTTTTTGTTTGTTTCAAGCTCTGTCGTCTCCCTTTCGTGAGTGTGTATGTTTCTGTTTCTGTAACTCCACCCCCCCCCCCCTCTCACTGCTGCGTGTGTCCCCTCCCTCCTCTACCACGGATCTTGACCAATCACGTGTGGCTTTAACCGAGGACTGGGGGCGGGGAATAGTGGGGAAAAAAAGCCGGCTGCCATTTTAGGAGCTCCAAGATCCGGCTCGTTCGCTCAAATTTAGTTGAAAGTCATAGAATATTGCTGAGAGGAAAATCTCTTGGAAGGAGCCCCAGAAAATGAACAGGCGAGCATAAAATGGACTTTTTCAGAGCAAAATGGCAGACTTCCTGTTTGTTTGGGGGCATTGGTCCGACAGACAAGACGACCTGTTAATTTTTCTACATGAAACTAGCTTGAGAGGGCTGTGTTTTTCCAGACATTACAGACCCAAAGCTAGCATTTTAGCTTTTATGGCGAATCTTTGCTCCATTGATCCACCCACACGGATTGACAATAAAACAAAAACACAGAATTTAGTTACATCTGCCAAACTAAGTACATTCTCCACAAATATTCAGAAGGGATCACCTGAGTGAATTTACAAATCATCCAATAGTGGTTTCCCCAGGCTGATAAGCAGACTAAGAGTCAAGAGCAAACCCGTTTTTGATTTTGTGTTTCTACGGTGTTCAATTACATCGTCTTTTCCACTTGGATGGACTGGATGTTTGATGAGCAGTGCTGACTCACTCCCTTGCTTTCCTCCTCCTGTCACTGCGTTGTTTATATCCTCAGCCTGCCGCACACAGCGCCCCGTGTATTAATCAATGTTCTGGCGTGTCAGGTTAGTAGTGTACACGCCGGTGGAGAGTCAGCCGACTTGTTGTGACATTTCCCTCTTCTTTGATCCTTTCTGCCAGCTCTTCGATGTATTATTTGTTCTCACTTTTCATTGTTTTATTTTTATATCTAATACCTGCTGGTCTAATCAATTGGGGATGTCAGTAAAAGATGATTGGATAGGAGCTGAAAAACTGTCAATGAAGGAATGGCAGAAACTTCTCAAATTGAGGAATTCCCATTCACTGTGATGTTAGAGATCATCTAATGTGCACGGGAAACTTTGCAGTCAATGACAAATACAGTAAAGTCTCGTTATATCGATATTCAAGGGAGTCCAAAAAATATCGATATAACCGGGACTATCGATATATCCGACCCTGTTTGCATGTAATTTTCTCCGTGCGTGCATAGAAATAGTATCGATATAACCGGGACTATCGATATATCCGATATCGATATAACGAG
The DNA here is from genome assembly GCF_051943395.1 of Hippocampus bargibanti. NCBI lineage: Eukaryota > Metazoa > Chordata > Actinopteri > Syngnathiformes > Syngnathidae > Hippocampus > Hippocampus bargibanti. The sequence goes on along the minus strand of NC_142738.1, from coordinate 13,684,320 downwards.
ACTTTACTGTATGTATATATATATATATATATATATATATATATATATATATATATATATATATATATATATATATATATATATATATATATATATATATATATATATACAGTGAGACCTCAACTTACAAACACCTTAACTTACAAACTTTTTGTCTTACAAACGTCAGATTTATGAACATTAAACCTTATAATAAGCACTATTTTCATAATACACACCCACCACGGCTGGAGCAGTGATCTTCGGCGGAAGCACACGACCGAACAGCACCAGAGGTTACGTTACCAACAGTCCTTATGGAAGGTGACTCTCCTTCCAAAAGCCATCAACGACCATAAATAAAACTTTATTTTACAGCACAGTTTATTTCTTTAATTACAGTCCTCATGTAATGCGCCTCTCTTTCCAAACAGCAATTCCCTTTGACCTTCGACCTCCAACGCCATTCCATCAAGCCATAAATGACCATCACAAATGTAAATAAACTGACTTTATGATACAATTCAGTGTATTTCTCTCATTTAGTTGAAAAGTATATTTTATGGAAACCCGGGAACGGATTATTCCCATTTTAATGGTTTCCTATGGCATTTTTTTTTTAGATACACACTTTTTCGCCTTACACACTCTGTCTGGGAACCAATTAAGTTCGTATGTAGTTCGTAGTTTCCCGTGCACATGTTGAGAAATACCAAGGGCTCCGAGAGGAGCTGGAGAGAGCCTGGAAGGTAAAGGTGAGAGTCGTGCCTGTGGTGGTCGGAGCACTCGGGGCAGTGACCCCCAAACTCGACGAGTGGTTGCAACAGATCCCGGGAACAACATCGGACATCTCGGTCCAGAAAAGCGCAGTGCTGGGAACAGCACGGATATTGCGCAGAACCCTCAAGCTTCCTGGCCTCTGGTAGAGGACCCGAGCTGAAATGGGGGACTGACTGTGGGTGAGATGAGGATTTATATATATATATATATATATATATATATATATATATATATATAAAAAATCCTCGTCTCACCCACCATGGGTGGTGTCTGTCCCCATTTCAGCTCGGGTATATATATATATATATATATATATATATATATATATATATATATATATATATATATATATATACATATACACATATATACATATATACACATATATATACATATATATATACATATATACATACATACACACACACACATCTATATACACACATACACATATATATACACACACATACATATAGATACACAGACAGACAGACAGACAGACAGACAGCAATAGAGATAGATAGATAGATAGATAGATAGATAGATAGATAGATAGATAGATAGATAGATAGATAGATAGAGACAGTGGTGGGCCGTCAGGGCCAGCAAGGCCTTCTCTGCTGGCCTAACATAATCAGACATCATTATCATAATTATAATAAAAGTCAATTTCATTAAAAACGTCTTTTTTCTAAATATATATATAATTATTCTACATACTGTTTTCTTGATGTTATATTATATCCATTTGGTTATGCTCCTTTCAGTGTTGTAGTTTTACGTCAGTTTTTAATCCAATCAGAATTCAGCTAGTTTGTGTCGCCAGGCTGTATGAAATCTGACCGACGCCTTCAGAATCAACTGTGAGGGCGTCTGTGCGCTGTACAGGAACGGGCACATGTAGTTGATATACAGTTTGTGTAAGCTCTCAGTCGTACAGGAGTGGTCCATCGTCCTTCGTCAGCGAACTCGCTGACGAAGTCTCCTGGATAGGAGGCGAAACGTCCGAAACCTTCACTTTTGTACAGATGACGGCTGAAGAAACCTTCTCATCGGTTGATATACAGTTGCGATAGCCAATCAGATCACGAGTTGGCACAGTAAGGCCAGCTAGAGGGCCTCGCGTTGAACATGACGTACGCGTCCTGTGATTGGATACTCACTTTACCTCAGCCCGGAAACCCGGAAACTTTAGCAGAAAAAACAAGTATATCTACTCGCTTTTTTAACCCACAATGGCTGAAGGAGAGGACAACTCGCTGTCGCATGTAGGTAAGCCTATTCTCAAGAACAAATGAAAAAGATTTGTTTACTTTTATTTTCAACAAATAGTTCGTTTTGTGAACGTCTTGTTGTCTTTCTTATATTAAACTGTCATTTTGTAATTTAGCGTAAAATCTTGTTAAAGATTGCATATTCTTGGTGGACTTCATAAAACTTTGTGGACAAATGATTTTAAATTTCCTTTTATTTTTAAGTGTTTGCAGTATCACATATAGTGACAAGTTCTAATTGCTGATGCAGATTTATTGATGTGTAATTGCTCCGGAAAATAGCCTGTGTTGTAGACGATTAAGGTGACGCCACGCCCAGTACTGCGTGCGTGTGCTTTTGTAAATGATATCTCCAGCCGTTGTGTCATAAATTATGGTATTACGAGGGATATTTGTTCAAGTCGGACTAAGCAGGACTTCACTGAAGGCCTAGGTGTGAAATGCACGGATCGCCACTGGATATAGATATATATAGATATGTATATTTTTTATTTTTTTTACTACAGAAAATGACAATCATTGTTCATCTATCATTCTATTGCAATGCCATGCGTGACAATTACATGCTCTTCTAAAAGATGGTCCAGTTAAGCTGAGTACCTTGTTTCTACCCATACAGCAGAATAATTGCATGGCTTTTCACTAAGTCAATTTGTTCGGAAACAAGACCACCATGATTTTTGTGCAGTCAACAAACACCTATGTCCTTGTTTACCTCTTCATCAACTTTTTGGAGGAAACTGTCCTGTTGTATGCTCAAGTCTCAACCATGTCTCATAGAATAAAACATCTCTTTTTATATGAAAGTAAAGCAAATGTCATTTTGCAACATTGTGCAATGTGTTATGGGATGTGTCACTTTTTCAGTTTGTCTCTACTTCCGAATGTATCTTGTGGGATACCTTAGCGGAAGTGCATATAACCTTTCCATGTATGTAAACAATAGCTGCCAGTCTGCCACTGAAATAAATAAACAAAAACACCTGTTGTGTCTGCATTACATTGCAAAAATTGGCCAAAAAGTTAAGGGTTTTTCCAGTTTCCTTCTAAAAAAATTAATTACATCCAGCAGAGCCACTGGTGAATGAGGTTAAAGCAATGAGACAAAGAAAATAGTTGCACAATGAAGCTTTCAGGGTCTGCCCAGAGACGGAGTAGCCACTACTTAAAGGACAACCGATGCCTCCGGACAAGTTGTGTCCATATTTTGTAAAATCGCTTCAAATGACTTCTGCTGAGCGTATTTTACAAAGATTCCACCGCATATAGCTATATTTTACGTTTTAAGAATATTCCGGAAGTCTTGTTTTTGAGTTGGCGACGAGTCCTCACGTCACGTCACGGAAGGAACGCCCCTGACCGAGAAAGGACGCATTGTAGCAGTCTTTTCATGGCGTCAATGCATTTTGCGGTGCTTTGTTTGGTCTGAAAACTTCGTGTTGATGGTAAAATTAGAAGGAAAACACATAAATAACGCGATGGTGAATCGTTGTGTGTTGCTTCAAGACTTATATTTGATATTCGCTAACAAAACTTCGCAGGAGACAATTTCCACGGAGCTTTGTCGCCATCTCCTGCCTTTTTTGGGTACTGTGAGTACTAAAGACTTTGTCACTACATTTCTCTCTATATAAATTATTTAATCGATTGCAAACATGTATGCGTTCCTCTTCAGAACTATTTGAATCATATTCATAACTGGATGAGTAACAAGAAAGCGAGCTTTTCCGAATCTGAAGCTATTGTTTTGATTCTCGAGCAAGGCACGACGTCTTGGTGTGACACCACGAACAAGGGGGCACCTTCTGAAACTGGCCACTTCGGGTTTCAATTTTTGCAGTTTCAGCACACTTTGTCATTTTTTAGTGGTATTTTGCATTTGACTAAAAATATCGTTTTGGGTATTTTAGATGCGATAAAACGTTTTTCTGATGTCATTTAGGACACAAAAAAGTGATGTCGGTTGTCCTTTAAGGGAGAGATGGGGTGTGTGAAAGACATTTTACCCATGCACAAATCTCTTTCAAAGGCTGAGGTGGGTCTTTAAGTAATTCAGCAAAACGTTAATAGCTGCCAACAAAGGAGCTGTGCTACAACACACAAAACCCTGACTCAGAAACAGATTGTCTCCAAATCATTTAGCACCAAGCTTTCCACAGGATAGAATATGTTTGATATATAGAATTGCCGCTTGACCATTAGAATAGCTATTAGGTTAATGACCAGATAATTCTGACTAACGTCTAGCGATTGCTATTTAATGATTTTAATCACTATGTGTGCTCCAATTACCACTGAGTCGTCGATCCCCAATGCAAAGACCAATAAAGGAGTCCAATTTCATCTCATCTTCGCTAGCCTGCTAGTTTACATCAACTTGACAGCACAATGTACATTTCTGCCCAAAAAACTATTAATCTTACGATTTTAAAACAAAAGTTCAAAAGGTATTTATTTTTTAAATATAATTTCTCACAATTGATCAATATACAAGACCTTGGTTACACGTAAAACGCTAGACTGGTGCTTGAGTAAATTCAGACTCATATGGTTATTTCGAACTTGTTCAATGGTTTCTTGAAATGTCACATGCCATTTCTTTCCAGAACATCTTTCTTTGAAAATTAGCCGCAACCAAAATTATGTCCAAAATCTGTATTAAATCACTGTGTACAGTTTCACCATTTTTCCATTGGAACTATTTTTTTTTTTTGCAATGGTTACATCAATTCGAAGAATTCCAACTTGCTTTGAAACAATTTTCCTCTTGCAATATATTTTCAACATATATTAGTCACACATTTAAACGACTGCACTAAATCATGATTCAAACCTCGGTCAAATAAGATACAATTGAAGTGTCTGTTTACGTGTGGAAAGTTCTATCTTCTGCCACCAAGAAGCAAGTGTGGTCTCTTGACAAAAAGACTTACAGGTGATAACTCACCTGATATTTGAACGGCACTACAAAATGGGACACTTTACATGTTAGGCCAGGGGTGTCAAACTCATTTCGCATCGCGGGCCACATGCGGCCTAGGGAGATGTCAAGTGGGCCGGACCATTAAAATTATACCATACTCTGCTAAAAATAGCAAAAATATCATGTCTTTCCTTTGTTTTGGTGTAAAGAAGCACAAGAACATTAGGAAAATATTGACATTTAATGAACTATCCTTTTACAAAACATTTCATGAAACACCTCATCTTTCCTTAGACAAATGTGCAATTTACTTTTATCATTCACAAATATGCATTGCAATTGATCCCAATGATTATACAAAGGCACAAAACTTTAATTTGTACTGAAAAATATAGTAATGCACTTTAAGATTAAATGAGACTTTTAAAGAAAGGGATTATTTAAACCACTTACACATACGCATATAAAATCTAAATGTAATCCCTGCGTACACCTTACAAACTAAGGGGAGTGATTCTAAATTTGTAATGAAGAAAGTGTTCACGTGTCCTGTAAATCTGTAAACTTCATACATGAAACATACATACACATACAATACATACTGAAAATATATGGAGTTGTATGAACAGTAGAATTCCATCACATAACTTTTGTTTTGAAGCTGCTGACTAACATTAAAGTGTGGTATGGCAGGCTGTGGGTAATGTTGCTGAGAAGTTTGTCAAACTGACGATGGTTCAGACCTCTGGAAATTTACAGTGCGAACAACCACCTCCATGACGTGGTCCATTTTCAGCGACTTGCAACACAATGCCTCCTGGTGCAAAATACAGTGAAATGTCCAGAAACGATCTCCTCCGTTAAGGGCTTGTACTTTGTCTTTGAACTTTGTCACGACACCTGCTTTCTTTCTGACCATGGATGACGCCCCGTCTGTAGCCAGGCTGACAGCGCGGGACCAGTCCACTCCAACTCTGTCCAATACAGCAACGACAGAGCCGAAAATGTCCTCGGCTGTTGTGGTGTCCATCATTAGCACCAACTCAAGAAACTCTTCAGTAACAGTCAATGTCTCATCAACTCCTCGAATAAATAAGGTCCGTTGGGCCACAGTCTGTGATGTCAGTGCTCTCGTCAATTGCCACGGAAAATGCAATAAATCCTCTCTGCTATAGTATTCCTCGTCAGGCTAATATTGGCAAAAGCTTGTCGCTTCTCGGAACATACAAGTTCAGCCGCCTTCATCATGCATCGTTTAACAAACTCACCGTCGAAATAGGGCCTCGATGCTAATGCTATTTCACTAGCAATTAGGTAGCTGGCTTTTACCGCTGCTTCACTGACTTCTCGGCTCCGGATGAAAGTTGACTGCTGTTTCCTCAGACCCGCCAGCAATTCGTTAATCTCTTCTCTTCTCTTCACAGTTGTCCTTGCAACCCGTCATATTTTTTCGCTGTGATGAGTCCCGTAGTGGCGTCGAATATTATATTCCTTCAATACCGAAACTTGTTGCAAACACACCAAGCACAAAGGTTTTCCGTGCATATACAGTAAAGTCTCGTTATATCGATATCGGTTATATCGATAGTCCCGGTTATATCGATACTATTTCTATGTACGCATGGAGAAAATTACATGCAAACAGGGTCAGATATATCGATAGTCCCGGTTATATCGATATTTTTTCGGACTCCCTTGAATATCGATATAACGAGACTTTACTGTATTTAAAAAAATAGGACGTGGTCCATTTTTCTTTGAAAATTCTACACTCCTTATCTACTTTTCTCCGTTTGGATAACGACATTTTGGCTAATGAGGGTGTAGCGGAGAGGTAGAGACCAAGATATTAACAACGTCGTAACAAGCAGCAGATGGCGCATTGACACCGTCGGCTGATTTCAGTCTGTCTCAGTGATGCGGCGTGTCTTCTACTCTGATGGAAAGAGTGCGCCCCTTAGCGGATAATCCAGGAATTGCAGTGAATCAAAAATATTAATTCCATGTCTTTTATGCATTTTTCCACTTTCAAATTATCCTGCGGGCATGATCGAACCTCTTCGGGGGCCGGTTCCGGCCCGCGGGCCGTATGTTTGACACCCCTGTGTTAGGCAGTTATGAACACAGCATTCCTATTTGCCCAGTTTATGTGCTTCCAAAAAGCAACAAACCGTGGCCTTGGAGGCATAGCATTAGACACATACTAATAAACAGAACATGCACGCTCCGAGTCATCATCTTCCAAGCTGTACAGTCGGTTCAATGGGATTGCTTAAGTGGGACACACGCGTGCGTCACAGGCCTGTACTTGAGCACAAAGTAGTAAAAGGTTGAACCGAATCAAAAATAATGCACAATGAAATGTAATTATGTCACGTCGTATGTTGAATTCACATCACGCAATGCAATGCAAAACGTAAATAATTAGCAGGTATTAGAACACATTGTTGCGTGCCGCAAAGGGTAGACTCGAGTACATTGTCGCACGAAGTAAAGAAAGAAGATGAGAGCGTGAAAATGATAGAGGGTAATGACCATCAGCCATGACTCTATTTTTGCCACAAGACATACAGTATGCGTCCTGCTGGGAGCTTCTGAAGGGGACATCCAAGGTCGCAACTTTTGCTGTTGCGATTTTTAACTAGGGCTATGAAATTCCTCATGGACGCGCAGTCTGCATTTCTTTTCGGGCTGCAGTCCGGAGGTAAGACAGAGTGTCTGCTTGTTTGCATCAAAGCACAGCATCCGAACTTAGTGGGAAAGTTTAGCACAACAAGGCGATTGAGAATATGTGCATCTTTTAAAATACTTATTGTTTTTGTTGCTCTAACTGTTGGCCTCACATATTTGTCAACTAATTCATTGCAATGGACGTTTATATTCAGCAACTGGAATCAAATTACATACTACGACTGCCACATACAGTACATTCAGTGTTATTTTCACCTGATCGGGATTAACAGATCCTCATAAATGGTGTTGTTGAAATGATTTGAGTGAATTTCAGGTTTTAACACTAAATATTATGATATTAATGTAGCCACATGGGGACACAAGCCATTGTGCCGGTCCCAGGACCGGATACATACAGAAGGTTGTGTCAGGAAGGGCATCCGACATAAAAAAATGGCAAAACACTTATGTGAATCAAACCTATTTGATGTGTGATAGAAGGGTTTCAGCTAGGATGAAATGAAATGTGTATAAAATGGTGGTGATGTTTGGATTGGAGACAATGCCACTGAAGAAAGGACAAGAAGCAGAGCTGGAGATAGCAGAGATGAAGATGTTGAGGTTTTCTTTGGGTGTGACCAGGTGGAAAGGATCAGGAATGAATATAACAGAGGGACAACTCATATTAGAGGCTTTGGAGAGAAAGTCAGACAAGCCAGACTGAGATGGTTTGGGATATGTACAGAGCAGAGAAAGTGACTATATCGGAAGAAGGATGCTGAGCCTTAAACTGCCAGGCAGGAGATCGAAAGGAAGATCTAAGCGGAGGTTTATGGATGTTGTGAGAGAGGATATGAAGGTAGCTGGTGTGAGAGAAGAGGATGCACAAAACCAGGTTAGATGGAGGGCACTGATTCGCTGCGGCGACCCCTTAAGGGAAAAGCCGAAAGAAAAATAGAGACTAAATTTTATAACACCACTTCATGAATTCATCAACGTTCAATTTTAGCCACTCAGAGGGTTAACGTTGCTCAAGGTATGTTTCCAAGTTGTTTGATCTATAAAATGATTTCAATTATTTTGCCATCAAAATGCTTTTCTCAGACAATTTATTCATTATTTCGGTGTTTCAAACGTCCCAAAAAAAATCACTGTTTCACTTGACATTGTCATGATCTGGTTGGCGACCAACGGGGGGCGCTGTCGGCCCCGCCTGCACCTGCACAGGTGCTGGTCGTCCCGATCAGATTGGCGACCAGCGGGTAGTGACGTCAGCCCTGCCTGCAGCCTCGCAGGTGTTGGTCGTTTAATCATTGACATTTAAAAGAACACCCGGCACGACCATCCGGTGCCGATTCATTGTTTGTTTGCTGCTTGTTTGCTGCATGCATTGTGTACGTGTTTGTTTAACCTTGGCGGACTTTTACACTTGGTTTTCTTTTGCTACTTTGTATTTTTTCCATTCAGATCATTTTGATGTTTTACATTTTGTTACTGCTGACCCTTATTTTAATACAATTAGTCAAACAACCTCCTGCTCCCTCCTGCCTGCTTTTTGGGATCCGAACCCGCCATCACCACCTCGCAAAACCGTGACAGACATGTTTGTTTCCATAGATAACTTGTTTTATCCCCATTTTGGATACAACCAGGTGTTTTTAGTGAAACCAATCCATGTTCAACACCTGATTCATTACTAATGAGAAAAGAGTGATGGTGGTGGGGTTCCTATGTTGGGTACAGATCTTGGTGGTTTTCGAAAGTTGACTAAGTAGAATTTGGAACAGTATCACAAATTTGTGTAAGCTCTCAGTCGTACAGGAGTGGTCCAACGTTTCTTCAGCCGTCATCTGTACTTCTTTCAAAGAAATACAGATGACGGCTGAAGAAACCTTTTCATCGAAGTACCACAAATTGTCCTGCAAAGAGCGACATTTTCATCGGCCTTCCTGATGTTCTCATCTTTTGAACATATCTCACCAAGCGCAAACTTTTCTGTTACGGGCACAACATTATGGGCACACATCTGGCTACAGACAAATTAATACAGCACAACATGCCTTCCATTTGTGAACATTACCATTATCTGCACAATCATCTTGCAGAAGAATGATAATGCAACCAGACCCCCTTCTGGGACTCAGACACTGCAGTTGAGCCTTCATCGGAGCCGTGGTAACGCACCCCTGATAGGTGGTGGAAACTGCATTGATTCAATTAACTTGGATTAATGGCAAAGCATCAGGAATCAGACAACTGGTAAAACACTACTTGAACATATACTTCACAAAGAATATGCTGAGGGTGGACTTTCGCGAACCTCTGAGCCATCACGGACAGGGAAGGTGACAGTTTAAGTTGTTGAGATTGGTGACTAGCATTATAATGAAGCAATGCCAGGAAGAGAAAATTACATGTAAAGCAGAGGTCTCAAACTCGCGGCCAGCGAGCCAACTGCGGCCCCCGAAAGAATATTTTACGGACCGCCTTGATATGAAAGATTCATGTTAGTGCGGCCCGCATGATTGATATGAATGAAACGTGTGTGTAGCAAGTAGGCAAGAGAAGCCATGTTTAGGACAGTTCATGTTCAATATTTTCTTTATGTTAAGAAAGTCAAAGGTTAAAGAACTGTGAATACAGACATTTGAAACTTTATTAAAATAATTACTTTTCCTGTGTTTTTTTTCAGTCATCTGTATCTGTTTTATAATAATTATAATTATTTTATTTATAACTGGTTAATTTATTTTTTATCAATTTTTCTATTTATTGATTTAATTCTTTTTTTGTGTTAAAAATACAGATTTTGAGAACATGAAATGTTTTATCTGTGCTTTTCTTGTGGAAATCCTGATGCGGCCCAGCCTCACCCTGACTCTGCCTCCAGTGGCCCCCGGGTAAATTGAGTTTGAGACCCCTGATGTAAAGCAAAAATGTGACTAAACCTATGAAAAAATGTACCTGCATACCTATCAAGGTTAAAACAACAACAACAACAAATCTGTCTGAACACTGATAGGTAAAGTGCATAGGCCCTAATTTTATTCCCAACAGAAGTTTAGCATAAAGCACAGTCTCATTGTGCACTCCTAGATTTTTTTTCTTTTGGTATTTTAGTGCAGTTGGAAGGGGGCCAATGAAAGCGACACTTGGAGATATGCTGCAGTGCTTGCAGAAGATTGAAGTGTGCAAAGTACTTTTAAAAGAAGTGCAAGTCTACATACTTGGGTGCATGATGTAAAGTTGGCCATGGTGATCACAAATCAGTGCCAAGAGATGCACGTTTCAAGACCCCCTTCCACCCCGATTGTTTGTGTGCATCTGATTATCATTTCACACCGGGTGAAATTTGAATTAGAGGTGTTCAGACAGTTCAGGCCGTGAACGTTTATTTGTTAAGTGGTCATTTTGCTAAAAAAGTGTGAAAAATACAGCTCTTTAATATTGGTGGGCGAGCCAGGGCACCGGCTGTGTCAGCACTCACATTGGCGCTAATCCAACTGTTTCGAGTTGTCCTCATCCCAAAACTTGAAGGCTCAGGTCACATTGTCATGGTCACATCGGCATGTAAATGTGATAAATATCAGGAGAGACAAGTGTGTCGCAATGGGCAATGCGCATCAACTGGCTGCATACTTTGGAAGCAAGTGTTGAAAATAATTAAGCAGCAGCTTAGTTCCAAGTCCAGACGGTTTATCAGTAGATCTGACATGGGCAAACCTGATGTGACTGCAGATGAGCAATCTTCTCACATCTTTTTTCCAAAGTAAGAAGGTTACAAGTCTACCTTACATTGAATTTTAGGTACATACAGAAATAGTCAGCATGGCTTTTAATTTATATTTATTAATAAAATCAATACTTCAGAGTCAGCAAGTGCTCTCACGAGTCTTAATTTTTAGTTTTTTTGTTTGTTTTCTTTTGTCACTTTGTGTTGTTGTGCATTGTTAGAACTAGTTGATACACATGCTAAAAACATCCTATGTTATTTCATTTCTACTTATTCTTATCAATCAGTAATGAATACTGAAGGGAAACATTGGCAAGTGTAGTTTTCCCTGCTCTTATGGGGCCTGATTTACAAAATCAAAAATAATGAGCAATAAACTTACTATTCGCCCTCGCGTGTTGATGGTATGTGTTCTAACAGTATGTGTGTTTCAAATGATAAAATTGCAATCTTTTAGCAAGGTCCTGAATGACAAAGTAACAAATTACACATGCTTTACTAACATATGTAAAAATGGTCAAGCACACGTAACTTAAAAGGATACCTTTGATGGTTGCCAACATGGATAGACACCTCAATCGTCAAATGAAGTGTGATGCGATGGAATTGGAAATGTCAGTGGAAGTGGCAAATAAACATATTACATCAGAGCTCGTTCATAAATAAATGTGGATCACACCATTAGACCGCTGCATACCAGCGCATTTTCTTCACACCACTGGGAAAGATAATTGAAAAAAAAATAAAGCTAATTGAAATTCGACATTTCTGTCATCACCACAGCAAACACATATTATTAATGGAACCTACTGGAGCAGGAAACTGCTGCTTAAGCAGCCAAGTTTAGAAACACGTCAAGCTGTCCTATGTTTGCCTTGGATCCCTTTTGTCAGGAAATGTTGCTTTGTAATATGCTCGTGTACTAAACCCCAAGTGGAGGAGTCTAACTTTCTTGAGGCCTTGTTCACGAGGCAGGTCGGAAAGGAACGGAAGACTTTGTTTCGGTCAGTCGTGGTCAAGAAGCAAATGAGCCAAAAGGCAAACCTCTCAATTTACTAGTCCATCCACATTCCAACCCTCACCAATGGTTACGAGCTATTGGCCGTGAACAAAATAACGAGTTCCTGTATACAAACAGCTGAAATGACTCCTTCTTCTGGCTGGCTCCAACTTTGCCTAGATCATTCAAGATCTCGACTGTTGCACTGCTGATTTGACGATATGTCACACAATTTGTGATTTTCTGCCATTTCAATAATGTTGGCCATTTTGGGGGTCTTCTTAAAGGTGTTGATTTTGGATGTAAGAGAATATCAACCAGAGGGACCTATGCAAGGATCCTGTATGTGGATTTCAGCTCCGCGTTCAACACCAACTCCCGGAATCTCCAAACTTATCCAGCTCGGTGTGTCCCCAACAATCTGCCAAAGGATCGTCAGTTTCCTGATAGGACGGATACAACAGGTGCGACTGGGAAGAACAACATCATCAACATGCACCATGAGCACTGGAGTCCCGCAGGGAAACATCCTTTCTCCTCTGCTCTTCTCCCGCTACACGAACTATTGCACCTCAACACAACGAGCGGTCAAACTCATAAAGTTCGCAGACGACAGAACCGTCATCGTCTGCGTACCAATAAGGAGTGGACCAGCAGGAACTCTGGTGCAGCAAACACCAAATAGAGCTGAACACACTCAAGATGATAGAGATGATCATGGACTTCAGGAAATATTATTCAAAGCAGCTGCCCCTCACACTATCCAACTGCCTGGTGTCAACCGTTGAGACCTTCAAGTTCCTGGGAATCACAGTCTCCCAGGACATGAAGTGGGAGGTCAACACCAACTCTATCCTGAAAAAGGCCCAACAGAGAATGTACTTCCTGAGGCTGCTAAAGAAGCATGGCCTGCCACAGGAGGTGCTGCAACATTTCTACATGGCTGTCATCGAATCCATCCTGTGTTCTTCCATCACCGTTTGGTTCGGGGCCGCCACAAAAATGGACAAAATCCGACTTCAACGGACAGTTAGGACGGCGGAAAAAATCATTGGCACCGCCCTACCCACTCTCGAGGACTTGCACACTGCAAGAATCCAAACTAGGGCGCGGAAAATCCTACTGGACCCTCCGCACCCTGCCCACCACCTTTTCCAGCTACTCCCCTCAGGCAGGCGCTACCGATCCATGCGCACCAAATCCAGCAGACATTTAAACAGCTTCTTCCCCCAAGCCATTAACTCTTTGAACTCTTTCAACAGTAGCCAAAATGGAACTGTATAGTGCCACTTAGCAGTTTTTTTGACAACGATACTAGTGCAGCGTGTTCTACCGGAAACAAATTCCTTGTGTGTCCTACATACTTGGCAATAAAGATGATCCTGATTCTGATTCTGATTCTGATTCTGATATATCCCTAATGTCCGGACATGGTGGCGCCGGACACAGCTATGATAGGTCCCTACTCTCAGGTTGGGGGGCAGAGGACCCCTCCCTGTGGCCCCACTGATTGTTCCTACATTCCTGACTAACGACTGGCCTATTACCCCCACTCCCCCCGGTATCACCTCATCAGCATAACGACCCTCATCTTCATTGCGAAAGTTGCCTGACCTGTTTTGCCTAAGCAGGCTATTGTATGAACGATCCAAATTGAACCTCACCCCACCAGACCGGTTTAATGAAGGATTTTGTTGTTTTATAAGAATCGCTTCTTTTACCCCCCTTTCAAACCATCTATGTTCTTTCGCTAAGATTTTAACCTCATTGTCGTCAAATGAGTGGTTGCTAGCTTTTAGGTGCAAATGTACTGCCGATTGAGGTCCACTTATATTATCCCTGCGATGTTGATAAAGTCTTTTTTTGAGAATTTGTTGAGTCTCCCCAATGTACTGCTCTTTACAATTTTCATTCTTACAATGTATGGAATAAACTACATTACTTTGTTTTTCATTTGGTAGCCTATCTTTTGGATGCACTAATTTTTGCCTTAACGTGTTTATCGGTTTGAAATAAGTAGGAATTTTATGTTGCCAAAGGACTCTTTGTAATTTTTCAGAAACTCCTGCAATGTACGGTACTGCTACTCCTCTCCTTTTTGTATCTTGAGAATTATTGGTTTCATTCGCTATTCTTTCTTTCTGACATTTGTTGAATGACCACTGAGGGTACCCACAGTTAGTGAGTGCTCTCCTGATATGTTTTGACTCCTTTTCTCTACCTTCAGTGCTAGTTGGTATTAGTTTAGCCCTATGCTGGAGGGTTCTGATAACTCCTAGTTTATGTTGTAAAGGGTGGTTAGAGTCAAAAAGTAAGTATTGGTCAGTGTGCGTAGCCTTCCTAAAGACTTCTGTTTTTAGTGCTCTGTCCTCTTTTATAATTACTTTACAATCCAAGAAGGCGAGTTGGTTCTCTTGAATGTCCTCACGAGTAAATTTAATGTTGAAGTCTACAGAGTTGAGGTGATCTGTGAAGGATTGCATTTCTTGTTTCTTCATTATGACAAAAGTATCGTCCACATATCTAAACCAGTGTCTAGGTTTTGTCCCTGGGAAGGATGTGAGGGCCTGTTTCTCCATCTCTTCCATGTAAAGATTAGCCACTATGGGTGAAACTGGTGAGCCCATAGCACAACCATGAATTTGTTTATAAAATTTTTCCCGAAATTGAAAATACGTAGTATATCATGTTTGTAGCAAGTTGGCTTGAGGCAAACATGTCATTTAAAAGAACATGACTTTTCTCTTTCTACTTCATCACTCTTTGGGGGGGAAGAGGAGCAAAAACAGATGCTCGGGGAGAGGAAGGATGCGGGACGAGTGAGATAAGGACACTTGGTAAGGGATGTTACGCTGCAGTCAACTCCTCCCGAGAGGGGAGGGGCATGCAACGCTCTTACATTGAGAATGAAGCTCGAAAGTAACATGCAGCCACAGATTAAAAAAAATGTTCATCAACAATAAACCATTTCATCACCTAAAATGGATATTTGATGCCAAAATACTGAGTTGCGTATGATCAGACTGCGATGGAGCCTATTGCAGATATTCAGCATGATAAGCATAGTTACAAACACAGTTTTGGTGTCTTAGAAATGTTGCTTATTGTCAAACGAAACATATTTTCCTAAATTATTTCTCTGTATATTAACATTTAAAATGGCACGCAGGTGTCATAAAGAATATTCTCTTAAATTCATTGGTTGAAATAGATGAAGAAAAAAGGATTATGGTGCATCTATTTCCCTCTCTGGTCAAAATCACATTCTTTATGGAAGGCAGTTATATCTCATGCAAATTTAGAGTTTGGATTTTGTTAGCCTGACAAAGTGCTATTTTATAATTTTGCTTGAGTTGAATCCAAAACATTTTGTGCAACTCCCTAAATATAGGATTCAATTATGAACTCTTCCAGTGCAGAATCAATCAGATATGGAGTCAGTGTTTTAATTTGCCAAGGGCGGCACAAAATCTCAACAATGCTGCCAAGTGTTAAAAAAACAAAATTAATAAATACATGAAGAAACATGAATTTTGAGTTCCCAGGAGGGTAATCTATCGTCCGAAGCCTGCACTTGAGTCCGTGTGAGACCTTGGCTTGGTCCAAATGTTTTAAAGAATTTGGAAAGAAGAGTTGGGAATTCACCTCGGCAGTGAATGGATGGGTATTAGTTGAGCTAACGTCACTTCACACTAGAACAAAGTGGATAAAGGATGAAAGTGAGCATGCTAAGGAGGCAAAACGAGATGCAAACGGAGAGTATAGATGCATCAGTGACGTGCGGTGAGGTTCATGGCTGGTGAGGCACTGACGTCATCAATGACGTCACCGCTCATCTCTACTTAGTATTTGAACGGTAAATTCAGCGATTTTGAAACAAATCCTAAAACGGTGAAGTGAAATGGACAAGAACTTTAAAGTACAAATCACTAAATACATCTAACTGTTTAATTTATTTTTTCATTTGATATTTCCATGACAGCGTTCCATGATGACAGGTGAGGCACTGCCTCACCTGCCTCCACTGACTGCACGTCACTGAGATGCATGCAGCAAGAAAGTACTTGGGCAGACTGTTGATGTCAGATTCTCGCCTCTGTTTTAAGATGAATGGCAGCCCTTAGCAGAATTGGGAAGCTGTCTCTTTTTGGCCCAATTATAGAAATTGAGTTTTTTTGGTGGAGTTGGAAATGAATGAAAAAACATGGACATTAGAAAAAAAAACCACAACCTTGAAAATAATCTGCCTGAAGGTCTGACAGAATGTAATGCTATCCATTGACTAATAAAGGCAAATCCAATCCAATCCAATTGCTTATACACTACAATACATATTGATTTATATTGTGCTTTAACAACAGATGAAGCTGTAACATATCGATTAACATGAACAACAATCATGTACAGGAAATAATACGAACAAAACACAGCCTCTTCTGTTTAGGTTTAAATGTTTGAAAAGATGAGGAACAAGATTCATTCAGTTAGTCTTAATGTTTTTCACTGTTGTTTCATATTCAAGGCCTAACAGAGTTTTCAGACAAACATATTGTATACCTTGTGATATACCGCAACCCAAATAGAACTGTTCATGCATGCATCTATTTTTTTAATCTATACCCTTGTGAGGATAATCAGATCAGATCATTATATGGGGATAATTACAAATCCAAACTAATTCTAACTCTAACGCTGAGCAGGAATTGTATCAATCAATGATAAGATTACTTACATCAAACGTATTACAACAAAATGATTGAGTTCACATAATTGGATTGTCTCAAAGTGACACAAAATTGACGAGGAAACAAAGTAACGATTCACAATGAAAGTAAATTGAAGAAAGACAAGCTAGAATGGGCCCGTGGAGTTGAACAAACATACTAATACACGTGTTTCATCAATAGGATGCATTTAGGGCCACAAGGGGGAAAAAAACAAGCCGACCACAAAAATGCAACAACACAGAATTTTGCCACGAAGTTTGGAGGATTTCAGGCAGATATTTCCAGTCAATATAATACTCCATTAAACTGAATAATCAGGGGGGAAGAGGAATGAGAGAAAAAAATTGATAGTGGCAGACAATTAAAAGTCTTCACTTTATGGATCCGCTATTAATTTCTGCCCTGGGTACACTGAAAAAGGCCATGAACCACAACCTCATTGTCAGAGACTTGCCAATAATGGACAGGTAATGAGATTCCCTTGATGTTTGTTTAGTATTAAAACTATGACAATGGTCTTGATGACAGGAGCAGATATTGGACTGGGCATAAAACAGGGGAGAGAGTGTGTGCTGTCCTACAGGAATGCTGAGGACTGAAGTGCTTCCAGCTTTGATCCCATACTTTAGCCAGCACTTATTGCGATTGAGCGGTCACTGAAGAACCAGAGGGAGGATTAAGCCATTTTAAACTTGAAGCTTAACCCTGCAGGACGTTTCCTCACCTCCTCCTTCTGCTTTTGAAAAGACAAAAGTGCTGCCGGTGTTGTCCTGGCATGTTCCGTATCCTGATATGTGCTTGAAGCGCAGCGGCCTACTTCATAAGCTTACTTCAGGAAAACTTTCCAGCTATAATCAGTCGCTCGGTGCACACAAGTCACTCATAGCTGCTTGAAGAAAGACGTTTCTTTCTTCTGTTTCTTCTTGATAATCTCCCTCCATCCATCCATTTTCCAGACTGATTCATGCTCATTAGGGTCGTGGGGGGTGTTGCAGCCTATCCCAGCTTTTTTTCGGGCACTAGGCGGGGGAAACCCTGAAATGGATGCAAGCCAATCGCAGGGCACACAAAGACAAACATCCACGCTCACACTCACACCTAGGGACAATTTGGAGTGTTCAATCAGCCTGCCATGTATGTTTTTGGAATGTGGGAGGAACCCGGAGGACCCGGAGTTAACCCACGCGGGCCCGAGCAGAACATGCAAATGCCACACACGGAGGCCGGACCGGGTCTTGAACTCACGACCTCTGGTCTGTGAAGCCAGCGTGCTAAATCACTCGACTACTAAACTTGACATGTATACTTCCCTACTGAAGCTGCTGCCCCAGAGACCCGACCCCGGATATATATATATATATACACACACACACGGCCCGGTAGGAGGTCACCGGTTCGCGTCCCGGTCCGGCCTCCCTGTGTGGAGTTTGCATGTTCTCCCCGGACCCGCGTGGGTTTTCTCCGCGTCCTCTGGTTTCCTCCCACACTCCAAAAACATGCAAGACAGGCAGATTGACCACTCCAAATTGTCCCTAGGTGTGAGTGTGAGAGTGACTGTTGTACGTCTTTGTGTGCCCTGCGATTGGCTGGCAACCAATTCGGGGTGTCCCCCGCCTCATGCCCGAAGACAGCTGAGATAGGCTCCAGCAAACCTCACGACCCTAATGAGGAATAAGCGGTATATATATATATATATATATATATATATATATATATATATATATATATATATATATATGCACAGTGCAAAAAGGAACACTTCCCAACCTCTGGAGCCATATACAGCTAATAGACCTCGAACTGACATTATGCGGGATAAAAGTGATCAAAATCTTGAAGCCAAGCAAGCTCCTCAGGACTACCTGTTGCGTGTGCGCGTGCGAGAGAGAGAGAGAGAGAGAGAGAGAGAGAGAGAGAGAGAGAGAGAGAGAGAGAGAGAGAGAGAGAGAGAGAGAGAGAGAGAGAGAGAGAGAGAGAGAGAGAGAGAGAGAGAGAGAGAGAGAGAAGAGAGAGAGAGAGAGAGAGAGAGAGAGAGAGAGAGAGAGAGAGAGAGAGAGAGAGAGAGAGAGAGAGAGAGAGAGAGAGAGAGAGAGAGAGAGAGAGAGAGAGAGAGAGAGAGAGAGAGAGAGAGAGAGAGAGAGAGACCAAAAGAGGAAAAATCGTTTTTTGGTTCACAGACGGCAATTCCACAGCACCTTTAGAGAATTATCTGCTTTCTTTTCAGCTCCAACTGCTTCTCCTTTCATTTCCTGAGCACAAATTTCACAAACGTTGCCCACTGCGGATGGATGATCAACAATAATAAACGCCTGGGATGACCGAATAAATCCAAAGGACATCAAGGCCAAGAATGCATGCAATAATTCTGACACGGTGTAAAAAAAATTCCATCTGCATTTTGCGGCACCATTAGCGGACACGGGTCTCCTGAAGAAACATGAGAGAAAGTGAGTTGAGGACAGACGACAAGAGCCCATTAGAATTAGCAAAAAGTATAATTATAATAAGTGTGTGCGTGTGAGTGCGTGCGTGGGCATGTGTATGTGAGTGTTATTACTCCCTGAATATCACATAATTGTGTACTTTCTAGATGCAGGGTGTTGGGTACTTTGTTGTGTTATCATGGTGCTCATTTGAGCAACTTTCCAAACTCAGTTTATGGACATAGGATTGCTGAAATTCAATACTGGTTTGATGAAATTAATGTGGCTTTCTGTTTATTTTCAGGCATGGCTCTTTCAGCCTTTTTTTCTGTGCCTTGTTTTGACAGACAAAACCATTTAATATCTTGCTGATCCATGAAACACATTTTTTTCAGTTTCCTTTTTCAAAGCCATCCATCCATTTGTGTATTTTTTAACAAAATAGCGCTGTATAATATTGTACACTATGAAAACAGAGAATATCTAGAAAATGTCACGTTTTGCAAGGTGGTGATGGCGGTTGCGGATTCCAAAAAAGCAGGCTGGAGGGAGCAGGAGATTGTGTTTGAGAAATTGTATGAAAATAAAGTCAACAGGAACAAAATCTAAAACATCAAAATCATCTGAACAGAAAAAAACACAAAGTATCAAAAGAAAACCAAGAGTAAAAGTCCGCCATGGTTAAACAAACACAAGCACAGCATACAATGCATACAATTGCATACAAAGCATACAATTGCATACAAAGCATACAATGACCCGACACCGAATGGTCGTGCCGGGAGTCTTTTTAACTGTCACTGAACTTATCCAAAATTGACTCGAAAGATACTGTATGACACAGATGTCAAAGTCAAGGCCCGCGGGCCAAATCCGGCCCGCCACATCATTTTTTTCGGCCCGCGAAAGCAAATCAAACTTGTTAAATTCCATGATGATTGCTAAAATCTGAGCCAAAATTTCATATTTTTGGATGTCAACCACAATAAAAGTCATTATTCTTGACTTCAGATTTGAAAACGAGTTATTCATTAATTTGCTGTGTGCTCTATATGTAATATTTGAAGGGATTTAAACATTCTTATGGGTTCCCCAAATTCATAACGGCCCTCGAGAGGCAACCATAACTACAATGTGGCCCGCGGCAAAAAAATGACACTGACACCCCTGCTGTATGACATGTGTATAGGAAATAAAGGGTTAAGTGGCCAATTGTAAAAGTCAGCTCTAGCCCGTTTAATGAAGAGCTTGATTGATTAGCGGGGCTTTTGGAAACGGAGTAGCGTGGCTAATCCAAGTGAGGAAAAAAAAGTAAAATCTGGTGAACAAAGTGATGAAACAAGGAAGGTACAGTATAGAGAGAAAGTAAGAAAACACCGGTAGATGACTGAAGCAAAAAGTAATCAGAGAGAGGGGAGAGGCCAGTCTCCAGTCTGTCTCCTACCGTCTGTTGCAGGTCTGGGATTCCGATGCGGATCACGACCGTGTTGCCTGTGGGCTCCTCCATGGGTGCAGAGGCGGTGAGTATGAACACCGGAGAGACAGGGACGGGAACGCCGCTGTAACCGTTCCCGGCGCCGACGATGTCCTCTTCCAGGGGACTGCTGCCGCTGTCGGTGCTGGCACCCTGGCTTCCGTTGGCGGTGTGTGCGTAAGAGGAGAGTGCGCGCGGGTGTGTGTGCGTGCACTGCTGCTGCTGCTGATGCTGTTGCTGCTGATCCTGCCGTGGAGGGCTGGCTGGCTCATGTTTGCCGGCTGCCGGACGCAGAGGCATGCTCTGTGTTAAGGACTTGGACTATGTTTCTCTCTTTCTCTCTCTCTCGCTTTCTCTTTCTCCCTCACATTCACAAATAGAAAGACACACAACCTTGTGGCTGATATGCACACGGCACACACACACCTCTTGGAGCATGCAGCTCTCGCCTGGGAAAGACAAAAAAAGAAAAAAGAAGGGAGGGAAGAGCCAGGGAGAGGGTGAAGAGGGGAGACAAAAGAAGGAAGGTGGTGGTGGGGGGGACAGACAGATCAGAAGTGCACAAGCATCCAGAACAAGTCCAACTCGACACATCGCCGTAGCCTCTGGCAATGTTTTTCTTTTTCCACAAGTGGGCAGCATTTTAATTTGTTTTAATGTTAGTGCTTTGTTCTAGCTTCAGCTGTTGTAAAAGCCCTCTATAAACCAATATGTATGTAAGGCATTGTATTTTGGAGAGCCACCCTCATTTCAAGCTCATATAACTCCAGACCCCTATAATTTAGGAAGTAACTATTTGTTTCTGATTAAAGGTTTCGTACACTGCATATAATGTTTATGTCGTCCTAAAACTCAATATTCTGTGGGTCCTGGAATTCGAGTGACAATGAGAAAATCCCTGGCACTGGAATAGACACATTTTTGCACGTTTGGCATTGAATGAGTTAAATTTACCCCTCCCACACGTTATATGTAAACTTGTCGTATCCCATACTTAGATTTCACGTTCACAATTTTCCAAATAAGACCCCACTGTTGAGGGGTTCAGTTTGCGTCTTTTTTTTAACATTTCTAATTGACCCTACATTTATAAAAAGTAATAGAAAAAAGGCACAAAAGTAATTCAGGACTCATAATTTAAAGAAACCAAATCCAAATTGGCTCCAGAAGATGCTGTTGTGTGTGTGTGCGTGTGTGTGTGTGTGTGTGTGTGTGTGTGTGTGTGTGTGTGTGTGTGTGTGTGTGTGTGTGTGTGTGTGTGTGTGTGTGTGTGTGTGTGTGTGTGTGTGTGTGTGTGTGTGTGTGTGTGTGTGTGTGTGTGTGTGTGATTGGCAAAGAGAGAAGAGGCATTGATCACCATCCGTCAATCACATACTTTTTCAACATTTTCCCTATTCCACATAATTTTTACAAATTGGTCACCGATCGATAGCAGCATTACTCATCAAATTTAAGCAATTAGAAACATGCCACTTTAATAATAACATACACATTGAAATACTGTAGATGAGCTGATGGAAATCAAATGCATGGGAAAAAGGGAAAGCTATACAAATTGAGTTATTTATGGTAGATTTTCATGGTAGATTTTCATCGGAAATGGTATTAGTCTGCTATTGGTGTCACAAGGCCATTGCAATAATTTGTACTCTGGAAATGCCACCAAAAAGTGTACGCCGTAGGTTTGCCTTCGATTGCGTTAAGCAGAAGTGTTCCTCAACTGTGTGACCGTAGTCGGACATGAGAAAAGATCAGCGACTGTGCCGGGTGTTTGTACGGTTCAGTACTGGGTATGATGTGATCGTCATGCTCAGCTTTATCTATCTGGTAAACAAACACTGACAACAATCACCAACAATCCTAAATGTCCAATTTTGAAGTGTTTGAGTGTTTAAGGTCTTTATTACCTCTGCCAAGGAAGTTGTGATTTTAATTGGCATTCGTTTGCAAAATTCCAGCGGCAGCGCCGAAAATAAATGGAACTAAAATACTCTTTGAATTATGGCATTTTTTTAGATTAGAACTGGAAATATCTTCATGAAATAAAATCACTTTGTTTCATAAAGACAACAACATTCTTAATTATTAAGACGCCAATGGGAACACTCACGAGAAGAGATCAGGACATGAATTCAGTGTTGTGTAAAATGAATACTTTAAGGCTTGACGATTACTTGAAACATTGCAAGTTGAATAAGTGAGCTACTGATGGGAGGAAAATGGGCCATAAAACATTTCTGGCAGATTCTTGAATTATTTAGTCTGATCTTAAGTCAGTGCCGCGCTTCAAAGTATTTGCAGACAGTGTCGCTGCTCACGCTGACCCTGCAGCCTCGGGACGAGTATGTTCCGATTGGGTGGAAGTTTAAATATGCTTGTCAACAGCGGAGTGATGCGACCGCTGCCACAGAGCGTAATGTGCTTGGACATACATGGAGAACACGAGAGCACAGAAAAGATGGCTGAGATCTGTAAACTGTAAATTAAAAAAAAAACCACATTGACATAAATGACTGGAAGAGTACGATATTAAAAATTGAACATAACGGCATGTAAGAAAGTGCACAGTTTGTGTAAGAAACCACACAGCTTGCATGCAAAGCCACAACTTTTTTTCCAGCATGACCGTACTATTTTAGAGAAACAGGTTGTAGCTGACTAAACGGAAAATTGTGAGGTGTAGCAGTCACAGTTTCTGCATATTTTCACACAAGCCCCAAAAAATTCCCGTCAAGAGTTTGCCAGCCGTTAAAAAGTATGGCCTCTCATTGATCGTGTTAACTTTGTTTACATTTCCAGGTTAGCCAGCAAGGTTACCATTAACGATACCAGACCTGTTGGAATGTACTATTGTTATGGATGGTGTTCTGAGGACGCAACCGCATATAATGTCTTTTTTCCTATGAAAACATCACACATATAAAGTATGGTAAAGAAAGGTAAGATCGTTAACCAAGCCCTTAATTCCTGATTATTAAAATTGTTTTTAGAATTTACACAACCACAAATGTTTTTAGTCAGTTGCCCATGTCAAGAAATGTCTTTGCCTCTAATTTGAAAAACAGTGTCACACCAAGTGTCTTTTTTTGTGACTTTGCAGCTACGGGCATTTTTTTTTATTTGTCACAAATGACGGACGAACTACACAGAAACACTCCCATGTAAAAAAAAACAAAAGATTGTTGGATACTATCAGTGCTCTAGAAATCACTACATAAACATTCTCTTACTGAAGCCACATGATCGCAGTCATTCGCATCGCCACCAGAAAAATCCACATGAACTCCACCTCCATGCCAGGGTGTGAAAACAACAGCAAAGTAGCAATAACTACAGTATCTGGAATTCTCCACGTTATTTTGGGACTCAAATGTACAATACAATTTCTCCAAATGCCATGTTACTGCCGAGATTCACTCTCAGTCGTCGTCATGGCAATGCAACGCCATACTCTCAGTGGCACATCCCACAGTTGGGTAGGGAGGGGTGAGCCATGCTTTATCTGCATGAAAGAGAGCACGACAGCTTCTAAAACTGGCTGCTTTGAACAGGACTCCTTGGAGATCGTCATTGCATCTATCATTCTTTATCCTTGAGTATTTTCATCAATACCCCAAATTTTAATTTGTCACTTTTAAACAGTTGAAAAAAATGAATAATATGAGTTTTGCTTTGTAATTGGGGTTCTGGTACCAGAAACTACCCCTCAAGAAAATATTTGAGAGAGAGAGACAGATGAAGAGATAGAGAGATAAAGAGATAAAGAGATGAAGAGATGAAGAGATGAAGAGATGAAGAGATAAATGTCCGAAGTATGGAAGGGTTTAGAACAGAGGTATCAAACTCATTCTTTGCCGCGGGTCACATTGTAGTTAAGGTTTCCTTTCAAGGGCCATTATGAATTTGGGGAAATCATGAGAATGGTTCATCTCCTCCATATATTACATACAGAATGCGCAACAAATTAATGAATAATGTGTTTTAAAATTTGAAGTCAAGAATAATGAATGTTATCTTGGGTTACATCTTTTCTGCTTTTCCCTTCAGGGGTCGCCACAGTGAATCAGTGTCCTCCATCTAACCCTGTTTTGTGCATCCTCTTTTTTTACACCAGCTACCTTCATGTCTACTTTGACAACATCCATAAACATCCTCTTCGGCCTTCCTCTCGGTCTCCTGCCAGGCAGTTCAAGGCTCAGCATTCTTCTCCCAATATATTGACTCTCTCTCTCTTCTTGACATGTCCAAAACATCTCAGTCTGACCTCTCGGACTTTCTCTCCAAAATCTCTACTATGAGTTGTGCCTCTGATATACTCATTCCTGATCCTATCCAACCTGGTCACTCCCAAAGAAAACCTCAACATCTTCATCCCTGCTACCTCCACCTCTGCTTCCTGTCTTTTCTTCAGTAGCACTGTCTTCAGTCCAAACATTATAGCTGGTCTCACCACAGTTTTATACATCTTTCCTTTCACCCTTGCTGAAACTATCTATCACACATCACAACTTGCCATTTTCCTCCAGCCGTTCCAGCCTGCCTGGACACGCTTCTTCACCTCTTTTATCATTGTTTACATATGACAATTTGAAATTTAGATTCGGACTTTGGCAAGCATCATGCCATTTGACATGGTTGATTTGCTTTCGCTGGCCTGCCACAAATGATGTGGCAGGCCAGATTTGGCCCCCGGGCCTTGACTTTGACACCAGTAGTTTAGAATGTTTTCCAGAGTTCAGATGGTGCTCACTGACTTGTGTTAACGTTCAATCAATCCGGTACAATCCAAAATGAATCAATACACCGGTAACAACGACCTGTGGACGCTTGCCCTCTCGTCTGGGAAAAGTTATTGTGATAGTAGCTCCCATCCAGTTGTTTATCAGTGTTGCTGAAGGTCAACCACAAAAAAGTGACATTTCCCATTCAAATTTACTTGAATTTGAATATGATGAATGTGTCTTATTATCTCCTTTACAAAGGAAAATACGATTATTCCCATAGAAAATGAAAGCTGGTTTTCATTGCAATATAGAGAGATTAGAATACAGTAAAGTCTCGTTATATCGATATTCAAGGGAGTCCGAAAAAATATCGATATAACCGGGACTATCGATATATCCGACCCTGTTTGCATGTAATTTTCTCCGTGCGTGCATAGAAATAGTATCGATATAACCGGGACTATCGATATATCCGATATCGATATAACGAGACTTTACTGTATATCAGCAATCATGTGCACTGAGCTGAATGTAGATGAAGAACAGAGAATGACAGATAGCTCTTTCTGGAAAAGACCCTGACATAAAGTTTTCATTTTTTTTAAGTAAATCTTTGATCATTGTTTCAGTTTCTGATAACCAGCAATATCTTGGATGTCGGCTGGTTTGCCTCAGGTCAGCAGTAGCGTCTCACATTCCGTCACCCTACCTCTTATTAAAGGATGGATATCATATTTCACCCATGTGCAATTCCAGGTACAGTTAAAATACCACCAAAAGTTACCCTGTCTGAGGTAAAACTGAAACGTGTGTTCTGTGTTTATACACAAATTTCCCCATTGTGGGACGAATAAAGGTATTCTGATTCTGATTCTGAATGTGATGAAATGGAAACACGCGTTCTGTGCAAGGACACAATAATATCATGATTCCATTCAATAATTTATCAATTATGGATGCAGATCCAATGCCTAATTACTCCAGCTGGGAAATTAAGTAAGTGAAGAGTTAAATCACAATCTCCCATGCCTGAGCGAGCAGTAGCACTTCACCTTCCATTAGTTCGCTTATTCAGCGCACCTTCATTTTACCCCGTCTTTTACACCCCAGTACAGCTAAAACAAAGTGAATAGTTAAGATGCATGCAAAGCCGCAATAGCGTGGATCCAGGTCACCGCATTCCAGAGAGTCAGAGTCACAACTTCTGAGGTTCAGGTGGAGGAGAAAGGCTTCTTGAGGCAGGACGTGTCAGTCCCTCATGGGTCACCAACCACACAGCTTGAAAAGCAGGAGTAAATGTGATAACTCATAACAATGTGCTTCATGCTTCTTCACACCGTGTTAAGCAAATGTCATGTCTATTCACCAAATCTTCAGGGGCACTTTTTTTTCTAACACTTCTGCATGGGATTTTTTTTTTGTGCTGCATCCCATTGAGGGTGAACTTCGTAATTGATTGGACAGGCAGGGAGGCAATAAACATCAAAAGACAATGTGGCTATTACAAGTGTTCTTTTGTCTCATCTCATCTCATTTTCCGTACCGCTTATTCCTCATTAGGGTCGCGGGGGTTGCTGGAGCCTATCTCAGCTGTCTTCGGGTACGAGGCGGGGGACACCCTGAATTGGTTGCCAGCCAATCGCAGGGCACACAAAGACATATAACAGTCACTCTCACACTCACACCTAGGGACAATTTGGAGTGGTCAATCTGCCTGTCATGCATGTTTTTGGAGTGTGGGAGGAAACCGGAGGACCCGGAGAAAACCCACGCGGGTCCGGGGAGAACATGCCGGACCGGGACGCGAACCGGCGACCTCTGCACTGTGAAGCCGGTGTGCTAACCACTCGGTTACCGGGGCGCCCTGATTGTCGTAAAATTTGATTGTATGGCTCCACAGATGAGCTCAGTTTGAAATATTCAACAGCTTCAAACTTGACAAATGGTACATTTTGGCTAAAATGGAATGAATGTTTAGACCTCGACTCATTCTATTCGGTTGTCCAGAGGGGTACAACATAATCAAGCACTGAATGTCGAGGATAAACTGCACGTCCAATTTATCAAGATTTTAACAGTCATGGCCCAATTTAATACTTTATTAAAAGATGTCCTTGTCAAATGAAGAATTACAGTATAATGCTGAGTCTTTAATAAAATCATGAAAAATCAAGTTATTGTCTCCGCTATAAGACACTGAAGACATATCCACTCAATGCAGGAAATCACAGCGTGCTGAACAATCAACAGCAGTTCATTTCACAACTTTCTCATAGGTGAATAACACACAAGACCCTCGTGGCTGGAATATACAGTATCTCAATGGCTCCCAAGGTGTGTGTCCACCAGTGAGCACAAAAGAAAAATCATCCGGCTGTCACACACACACACACACGCACGCACACACACACACACACACACACACACACACACACACACACACACACACACACACACACACACACACACACACACACACACACACACACACACACACACACACACGCACGCACGCACACACACACACACACACACACACTCAAAAAGTAAACAATTGGTGCCAACATTAGCCACATATGCCCCCCACAAACCTTCCCTTTCGCAATCATTCGGGCACATGCACACACCGCAGATGGAAAATTAGCCCTGCGCTAAAAGCTTTTGAAATCAATACTCTGCAGTCACTGAAGCTCTGTCCCAAAGCCACATTTTCAGGTCCTCATCAGGCTATGACACGGCATGCGGTCCTCTGTCTCACACACACACACACACACACACACACACACACACACACACACACACACACACACACACACACACGCGCGCACACACACACACACACACACACACACACACACACACACACACACACACACACACACGCACACACACACACACACACACCCACGAATAGCATGTGTGAAGCTACCATGGAGCAAACGCAAGCAAAACAAAAGGGCCAAACACATCTACAAGTGTGAAAAAAATAAGTGGTTCATGATTAAATTGTAATTACATTCCTGCCGTGTGTGTGTGTATGCGAGTATGCGTGAAAGGTGTGAATGTACAAGCTATTGATCTACTGCTTCGCAGCTGGCTCTTTGATGCAGAATTACTATTAATAATCAATGGGTCTCTCAGGAGAGACATTAATAAACCTGCCAGCCAATAAAAACGGGGTTCAGACATACCGAATATGAGGTTGAATTCTAGCACTTTTTCCCTATCTTCCGATCAAAGTCAGATCATCCTTATTATTGCATGTCTTTGAAAAATTATTTTAAGTGATTGTCCTTTGGTGTAGAGGCAGCGATGATCTGCATGAGAAATGGTCAGTCAACAATCCTGTTCAAAATGGATGACAAATTAATTTGGTTAGTAGAGATATGTTGTGTTATTTGTGTGTGGTGCATTGTGTTGGTCGATACCAACAGAAGTGATTAAATAAATGATTGAAAAGCATTCAACAAAACCAACTTGTTTATTTTGTCTCGTCAGTTGACGTTCTATTTTCATAGACCACAGTCTCCACTTGACTGCGACAGCCCTCATTTCACCATCATCAATACTAGTCTTAATTGGTCTTTGTCAGCACGGCTCGCTCTGACTCCATAAATCAGGGGTCTCAAACTCAATTTACCCGGGGGCCGCTGGAGGCAGAGTCTGGGTGAGGCTGGGCCGCATCAGGATTTCCACAAGAAAAGCACAGATAAAACATTCAAATGTTCTCAAAATCATTATTTTTAAAGCACAAAAAAATAATTAAATGAATAAATGGAAAAATGAATAAAATAATTAATTAACCAGTAATAAATAAATAAAATAATTATAATGATCATAAGGCAGATACAGACGACTGAAAAAAAACACTTTAAATCTATGATGTTATTAAACATCATATTATTAAAAAAGGCATATACATGGCAGAAAGATCCGGATAGCTAACGCAGTTCTTTTTCTCTAATCGTATCGGATAACGACAGTTATCCGAATTTCTCAAGTGCCGGGTAAACGCACTTACTGTTAAGTTTCAGTTTCACTCGCGACGTGCCTATAATGAGTAAGAACAAACACACAGCAGCTCTCTGAGCGCGATCGGCCAGAATGGACATGGCTACTGAGACGGCACAGGCCGGATCATAAATCACAGCGCCTTCTTCATTTCTTCGCTGAGAGCAGTGGAGGACTATAGGAGCTGAGAGGAGTCTGCGATTTCACGGCTTCTCCTCCGCCCAGCTGACTGGAGAAATGAATATATGAGTGAGTGAAGCACTGGACAGCCTGACCGATGTGCCACCCTTCAGAGCCTTTTAACCCACGGTGGTTTGTTCAGCTCCACACACAAGTTTCATTGAATCATTTCATATGAATCATGCGGGCCGCACTAACATTAATCTTTCATATCAAGGCGGGCCGCAAAATATTCTTTCGGGGGCCGCAGTTGGCACGTGGGCCGCGAGTTTGAGACCCCTGCCATAAGTTGTCTTCCCCATCCATCAGATAATAGAAGATGATTCAACAAGAATGTCCCACACAATCTCCTGAAGAATCCCCCGGAGGGCTCTCAGAGCCACAGAAATGATGTGAAATTAATTAGGTAAAAAGATAAATCATCATAAAATCGTGGATCAAATTGAAATCGTGGATCAAATATGCATGAAAATGAGGTTTATCAATCACAACAAAGAACAAGAACGCCAGACTCCGGTGGAGAATTTCAGACTTCCAGTCATTACGTCTCGTTCCAATTACAAGTTTCGGTGCTATGATATGCAAATTTACCGGTGTGTAAATATTTTACAATGCTTGCTCTGTTCCTGCCTAAAAAACAGCACCCGGTGTTCCATCTTCATGTTTGCATCCATGCAAAATTGAAGAAATTAATTACTGCCATTTTCAGCATGGAGGATTGCCGTGCTAATGAGAGGGACAGTAAGAATAACTTTTGTACTCTAATTAGCAAAGCAAACAGAGTAGAAGAAGGTAATCTTGTCATTATCACATATAATAATAATAATAATAATAATAATAATAATAATAATAATAATAATAATAATAATAATAATAATAATATTTATAAATAGTAATAATAATATTAGGGCGGCCCGGTAGTCGAGTGGTTAGCACACCGGCTTCACAGTGCAGAGGTCGCCGGTTCGCGTCCCGGTCCGGCCTCCCTGTGTGGAGTTCGCATGTTCTCCCCGGTCCCGCATGGGTTTTCTCCGGGTCCTCCCACACTCCAAAAACATGCATGGCAGGCAGATTGACCACTCCAAATTGTCCCTAGGTGTGAGTGTGAGAGTGACTGTTGTACGTCTTTGTGTGCCCTGCGATTGGCTGGCAACCAATTCAGGGTGTCCCCCGCCTCGTGCCCGAAGACAGCTGAGATAGGCTCCAGCAACCCCCGCGACCCTAATGAGGAATAAGCGGTACGGAAAATGAGATGAGATGAATAATAATAATACATTTTATTTATAAGCGCCTTTCACGTCAAGATTTGCTCCTTTGGTACCTCTTAAATGGTGACATAAACTTCTGCTATAAATCTCCTGGCATTTCAGGATTATTGATTGGTCATTTTTGCAAGGGGAACATAATGCTGGTGTCATTGGAGTATCGCAAAGTTTTATCAATGCACGACGTGCATTTAGGACCTGGGCCTTCAGTCGGGGTGTACTGGACTGAATGTATACATACCTTTATAACACAGTCACAGAAACCATCAATAGATTAGATTAGATCAGATCAGATTAGATTAGTTTTTATTAGGCTCACAGTGGATAAATGTACATTTCACCGCAGCAAAATTATGAAAGGAAAAGGAAAGGAAAAGAAGAAGTAGAAAAACACCATACAACAATACCGTTAGTAAATGCAAAATAAAAGTATACGAATATGCCAGACATGGAGCAGTTGAAAATCTATATGTAAGAGCATGACAAAAATGAATTAAGGATCATATTCCACAGAGGTGCTGAGATCATTTGAATTAAGTAATCTGTGCAGATTACCGAAGACATGTTTTAACAGTAGATCTTGTCTTGTGACGATCAACCAATCAGAAAATAGAAGAATGCAGATATCATGGCGGCGCAGCTCTCTGGCCTTGTGAGGAATATATTGAAGTCTGACTGGTTTAAGAAACAATCCTGTGTTAAATTAGAGGGGCTCAAACAACTGATGCTGATAAACCCGAGGTTAGATTGCCATGGCAACACCAGAATGCTGAAATCCTATTGGATAAAAATCATACAACATCCCCATGCACATTACAGAAGAAGAGTCAAGTAAAAGACTAGAATTTGAAGAGAATAGATTGTTGAACATATTTTATCTTAACTCATTCACTGCCATTCACGAACTTATTCGGGAATTGAAAATATGAAGTTGAGCGCAATTCCTGAATTCGTTCTGTTTTTGTTTTTTCATACCGATAAAGCGCTGGCCATGATTTATGGGAATGTTTCTTTCTTTTATACAAGGGGGCAGCATTTCCCTTTTTTCTGTGTTAATTGTTGTTTGTTCAAGCTTCAGATGTTGTACTGTATAAAGCTATAAAATATATGTATGTAATGCATTGTAGTATTTTGGACAGCCGCCCATATTTCAAGCTCATGTACTGTAACTCCAGAACTATATAATTTAGGAATTAACTATTTTTTTTGAGGAAAGAAGAAAGTGTCATGTTTCTGATACTGTACTGAATGTTTCTGTAGTCCTAAAACTCAATATTTTGTGGGTCCTCGAATTCAAGCGACAATGACCAAAACCTTGCACTGGAGTGGACACATTTTTGTGACATGTCTGGCAGTGAATAAGTTAAGTTTTTAACGTGACATAATGTCTTTATTTCCAACTTACAATCTCCCCAAATATGTTAACAATGTGTTTAAAAAGTGCTTTATATTCAAATTTGGAACATATCCTCCACATTTATACTATTAGTGTGAAAAAACTTCAAATGACTTAAGTGAGACGA
The DNA here is from genome assembly GCF_051943395.1 of Hippocampus bargibanti. Classification (NCBI taxonomy): domain Eukaryota; kingdom Metazoa; phylum Chordata; class Actinopteri; order Syngnathiformes; family Syngnathidae; genus Hippocampus; species Hippocampus bargibanti. The sequence continues at coordinate 13,651,631 of NC_142738.1, read as the reverse complement.
CATTCCAGGTGAGGCCTCTCACGCATTTGGACTGACATCAATAAAAACTGGATTTGAATGTGAGGAAATGTGCTTAAGTGCCATTCGGGCAACGTTAGTTGTGTCTGAATGGCCGCTAATTAGAGACAGTGACCGCAAGCGTATGCCGGTTTAAAAAATAAATATATATGTAATAATAAAAATAAATAAGCAACAGCTGGTAACACCTGAAAAGGTCAGGATGTTTTCAGCGTGTATTCTGAAACACCAGTGAAATAATTGTTGCCACCGTTTGGAGCAGCGTGCTTGTAGAAAGACCAGATGGTGTTCATGTAAATGACAGGCACTCACTACATAAGCTACCTTTAGAGGTTTCAGTGTCTGTATATTTAGGCATAGGAATGCATCTTGGAATCAATGTGTGACTTGTGAATATGTTTTAATCAAGGCTGTACAAACTAAAGCTTGGGGACATTTCACCCCCAAAATCAACTGTGTCATGCTGCCGCTCACCCGCGACCCGATCAGGATAAAAGTAATAGAAAATGGAAGGGCGGATGAACAAAATAGTTGGAGACAGAAATGAAAAATTTCACCAAAAATAAAAAAGTGATCCATCTGGACCCTTGCACCAAATAGTGCATCTACAATATTCTTCCTGTCATTTTTGTCTTTTTATGTCTTCTCAGATAGATCCCCTCCCATCGTAACTCGTTGTGAGATGCAGTAATTACAGTGCGGCAGAGACAGAAAGCAAAGCAGCGTATCGAAAAATGGACAGAGGAGGGGAGAGGTTCAGGGGGGTTTAGGAGGTGGTGGTCAACAAGGGCAAAAAACACGTCTTCCTGTGTCAACTATTGGGCCGCACTATATCACAGAGCTATCGTTTGTGCATTTGTGAGAACAGAAATACAAGAATGTATCAGACAATGATGCTATTTGGTCAGCATCTGTCACTTATGAGCAGAGGTAGCAGTCACACTCTGGACTGAAGTAGAAGTAGGGTGTAAAAAAAAAAAAAAAAAAGTCTGGTCAAGGAGTAGAAATACCGATTCCACTCCCGCACTTGAGTAAATGTAGGATTCACATATTTGATAACTGTAGATTTCTCTGTCTCTCCATCTCTCCTTCCCCCCTCCCCATCCCACCTCCCCCTCTCTCTCTCACTCACTCTCTCTCTCTCACATACACACACACACTATATTGCCAATTACGCCATTATGGTCACGGTGGCATACAGCTCAAAGCAGATGATGCTTTATGATGTTTGAAGAAAGTACCCCCTTTCAAAATAACTTCTTTTCAATTGACTATCAAATATGCCTCGGAGAGACTATGGTGACATGGACTAAGTGGATGAATATGGTGACATGGTCTCTTCTTTTCCTTTCGGCTTTTCCCTTCAAGGGGTCGCCACAGCAAATCAGTGGCCTCCATCTTTAGAGGTTTGATCCGCATGTTTGTTTTGGCCAAGCTTTTACGCCGGATGCCCTTCCTGACACAACTCTCTGTATTTATCCGGGCTTGGGACCGGCACAAGAAGACATATGTCCCTTTGTGGCTACAGAACAAGCAACTCGCTCAGTAAGAGGCTCCCAAACACAAAATGGTAATCGGCACAGATTCCTGTACAATAATGGGGAGAAATTTGACAATGACGATGTTATTTTATAAGTTAAAAAAAACATACCGGTCTTCAGATTTGTATAGTGATCATTTTGCCACAGTTTGATCATGTTTGCATTGTTTATTAAGTATGAAGCAGTTATATTCTTTCTTTTCTTACCTTAAAGGGAGTGCTGCCTATTTTAAAATGTTTCATAAAGCCTGATTTAAAAGCACAGCAGGTTTTGGACTTTTTATTTGGACGTGAACGGGTTTCACTAACGCTGCTCCAAACGTTTATGATGGGCTTTGTTTGAACCTTCATTGGTATTGGAGAAAGAAAGAAAAAAACAAGTTTGAGTTCACAACACAAGTGAACAATAATGAAGGTGGTTGTGTCGAATAACATGGCTAGTAGTAATAATAATAATAATAATAATAATAATAATAATACATTACACGGAACACAATTGATGAGGAACTAGGTAAAATGATCGCAGAGAAAGCACTGCAACTTCACTCGGATATCGTCAAGAGGCAACCTGGAAGTTTGTCATTCATTGTGATTTCAAGGCGAGCCACGGATGGTTCGAGAACTTTAAGTGTCGTACAAGGATTTATAGTGTAATTCGTCATGGTGAGGCAGCCAGTTCTGACGATAAAGCTGCCAAAGCGAACAAGTAAGTAATCATTCCTCAAGATGGTGGAAGAAGAAGGCTACGTTCCAAGTGTTTAATGCTGATGAAACCAGCCACTCCATTCCATCAAGCCATCAACGACCATCACAAAAATTACTTTATTATATAGTACAGTTTATTTCTTTAATTACAATACCATAACACAAACTTCTTTTCAATTGACTATCAAATATGCCTCGGAGAGACAATGGTGACATGGACTAAGTGGATGAATATGGTGACATGGTCTAAGAGGCCAAATGACAAGAGGAGTCGTGGGTGCCTACGAGAGCCGCGGGGGTGTGGTACACTGTCACATTTCATGGCCGCTGACATTATAAAGGAAACGGCACTTGCACCAATGGAGCAGAAATATATTTACTCAGGGACACAAAGCTCTTAGAAATGTAATTTTCATTTACGCATATGCGACCACTGCAGCCACATCTTGTCATTCATCCGGTGTTGTGATTGTACGCAAAGGTGACCACTTCTCAAAATGATCATTAAATTTCAACACAATGCCGTGCCTACATTAAATGTTAATGGCCAAAGGCTTTGCACTTTAACATCTAGCATACACAAACTGGGGCTCATTTGGGAAAATTCCCTGGTAGGTGTTAATGGTTTAACAGCAAAATTGATGACTTCCTGTATAATATTAAGCATGCCTCATTCAGCTTTTTTTCATGGAAACTACCATGATAAAAATGTGCACCCATTATCGTACCATCCAAGGAGCTCGCGTGAGGGGCTTTTTCCCTCACATGCTGCAATTGAATAGAAAAACTGATGACATGCCTCTGTCAGATGTCGTAGATGAAAAAGGGGGATACCTGATTCCAAGTGAGGCTTATTTGAAATCGCAATTAGGAGTATGATGCAAAAACAAGTAACTCCATAGCACCATTTTTTGCTTTATACAGTTAGTGAATATGAATATTGGTAGATGGTCTAAATTCATCTCATTATGTCGCTGAACATCAACACAATTGATTTAAAATTAAACAACGGTAAGATTAACTGTATACTTTCATCTTTAATATGAGGGTATTTCCATTAAAATCAGATTAACTGTGTAGCAATGAAAACAGTTTGTATCAATTCCCTCACCTTTTGAAAAATGAAAAAGAAACAGTCAAACTCACAATCACACCAAATTTTCACTCTCCAATACTTGCAGTCAAATTACAGCCTGAAGTCTGGATTGCATAGAAAACATCTCCATCACCAGATGCTGCATTTTATCCTTGGTGATGTGTTACCAGGGATCAACAGCTACTGTCTTCGGTTCCTGCTTGTTGTGGCCTGGAGCATTTTCCCTTGACTCTGTCTGCAGTCAAAAGCAAGCTTAATCAGATTCAGAGTCGTGTCAAGTGATTTGAGATTTTGTGATTTTAGCAAACATTCGACTTACTGCTTGAAAAAAAAGATTTTTCTCACTTTATATTCCGCGTCATTGACCACCTGCACGGTGATGAGACATCTTCTAAAGTTGAGCAGATAATCCGTTTGCTCGGAACGATTCAGAATTGATCCAACTTATTCAGTCAACACATGAACAAAGTGAACCAGTCCTACTGACAGCCACAAATGCTCATCAACTTGAGCATCATTCACCTGATTTGAATGTAGATACATCCATTAAACCTTTTGTGGTGGAGTTGATATCTAAAAAGATCAGAATTGTGTTGATGCCACCGTGTTTATGTACCAGACTGCATTTTATACATTTTGGTCGAACAACTCTCGAAGTATGCTACTCATACTACAAGAGGGAAGCAGGGCTCCTTCGAGTGGCACATGACCTCCTGTCAAAGTACTGTTTCCAAACGTCTTCGGCCAGCAGGCAGTGTATACCCTGAACTGTTATTCGTTACTCTGTGTTTACATTTTACAACTGCTGTTTTTAATACATCAGTGATATAGCAAAACGCATATTCATTAAAATACACCTGTGTGCAGTATTTGAAAGTCAGAACAACAACCTCTGGAGAATATGAATGTGGCACAGCTTTACAGCGACAATTACAAAAAAACATGGTCCAGAGTGATGTATAAGGTGCCTTTGTGTGTACATTTGCATGCAAGCCCAAGTGAATGCCTGAGTATGTACATGCATCGCATTTGAAATTGCCCTCCTTCAGCCTAAGAGCCAGCAGAGGAAAATCTGATTTCCCTCTCAAGAGAAATATATGCTACAAAGGTCTATGGGAAAAAGTGGACGAGCAGATAAAAGTGACTGTGTAATGAGAGAGAGAGAAAGCAAAACGCGGTTCATTCTGAAAGGCAGGTAGCTTCAAATGAAGCCTGAGTAAAAGCACCTCACAGTGGAGTCCAAGCAGACACTGAGCCAGATGTTCACGCAAGATCAAATGAGGGCAACATTTTTGCGAAAAATAAACAATAAACATTGGACAGACCAACCCTAAAAACCAGGCTAGTATATAAGCATCAAAGTCAAATTCACACAACATGACTGCCAGGTGCATTGTTAGCAACGACAGCAAATGTGACAGCAACAAGGTATCGTGGTGATCGAACACTTCCGTTGATTCACCTTGAACTCATTTCACAAATACAATGGAACCTCGGTTTTCGAACGACTCACAGTTCGAACAAATCGGAGTCCGAATTAAATATTAGAGAAATTCTTGCTTCAAAGTTCGAACAACAATCGGATTTCGAACGCCGGTACGACGCGCGAGTGCGTACGCGAGGGTGGGATGCTGAGCGGTGTACAGGTGTATTGCTCTCTTCGTGACCAACTGTTGTCGCTTGCGGACGTGCTGCGTTTTGCTCTCATGTTTAATATAGGTGTACGAAGAGTTTTAGCCCCTAATCATGCCTCCAAAGAAAGTAAGTGCTGCTACAAGTGAAAAAAGAAAAGTAGTGCGTACAACTATTGCATTTAAGAAATAAATAATAGCAAAATATGAAGGTGTGCGGGTGTCTGATCTGGCTAGGGCAGGGGTGCTCACACTTTTTTCGGCATGGGAGTATCTTTTGAAATGACCAAGTCAAAATGATCTACTCAATGAGAAATATAGTGAAGATGATTGCAATTTATGTTGATGTATATCCGCATATGTTGCACAACACAATATCAATTGTCAATGTCAATTGTTTGCCATTACCTGAGTCCACTCAGATAACTGACAGACGAGACAACCGCAGTTGAAAATGTCATCGTGAAAAAAAGTCATCCTCTCATTCCGTATGAAAGTGATACGTTTTTTCTTCTTACTTGGTCCAGCTCTTCCACTTTTTTATACTCTATTTTACGTTTAAGGGGAAAAACCGAGTGAAAAATTAGGATGTAACTAACGACATCCTTGTTCACTTTGCAACAAAGGGGCGTTGTTTGAGCTCGCAGTGAGTCTCTCAATGAGATGTCATTTGATTGCTTCCCCGGTGTATCAATCAAATAAAGGGATGGCTGATTGGCTGACGTCGAGTTTTTTTCAAAAGAACTCCACTTGATTTGTTAAGCGTCAGTTCCTGACAATGTCACATCACCGGGTCTTGCGATCTACCAATAGTACAATAGAGATCGATTGGTCGATCACGATCGACGTATTGAGCACCCCTGGTAGGAACTACAGCATGGCGAAATCTACGATCAGTGGCCTGGGAGTCGAGTGGTTAGCACACCGGCTTCACAGTGCAGAGGTCGCCGGTTCGCGTCCTGGTCCGGCCCCGCGTGGGTTTTCTCTGGGTCCTCCGGTTTCCTCTCACACTCCAAAAACATGCATGGAAGGCAGATTGACCACTCCAAATTCATCCAAAACATCTTTTTTCAATTACTGCTGTGGACTGCAAATTTCCCCATTGTGGGACGAATAAAGGTATTCTGATTCTGAAATTGTCCCTAAGTGTGAGAGTTGTACGTATTTGTGTGCCCTGCGATTGGCTAGCAACCAATTCAGGGTGTCCCCCACCTCGTGCCCGAAGACTGCAGAGATAGGCTCCAGCACCCCCCCCCCCCCCCCCAACGACCCTAATGAAGAATAAGCGGTACGGAAAATGGATGGAAGGCCACATTTTGTCCAATGTAATGGAGACAAGCAGTACGTTTTTACAAGATTTATTTTTAATAATCTTATGGGAAATATCTACTATGTTATCGATTGATGTTATTGGAGGACAATTCCCTTTACTTTTGCTGTAGCCACACATGTAACTAAAAGCAGCCGGCAGCATTTTACATTTTGTCTCAGACTAAGCTTTTGATGTCAAACGCAAATGTTTTCAGTCGACAGTGAAAATGAACATTCAGTTTGCTCAGCACATGCAAGCCTGAATTCAACAACTTGTATTTGTACACTGCCGGTCTGAGTCCATGGTTTCCTAAGTTCACTGCCCATCCATCTATCCATTTTTAAATTTTCCGCACAAGAGTTACCGGGCGTGCTGCAGTCTATGCCAGATGTCTTTAGGCTGTAAGTGGACGACACCCTGAAATGCCAGCCAAACGCAGGGCACACAGAGACAACCAACAATATGCTCGCAAACTTCCACCTCGGGACAATTTAGAATGTTTAATCAGCTTGCCATACGTAGTTTGGAATGTGGGAGGAAACTTGAGTACCCAGAGAAAACACATGCAGGCACAGGAGAACATGGACTTTCCATGCAGGAAACTAATATACTACAATATGAGGTCAGAAACAAGCAATAATTCTTACTGCTGTGTTTCATTTGATTCTTTTATATTTAGGGCCTGGAAATTGTTCCATTCTCTAGCAGTGATGATTATATCTGCCTGTTTTTTCATGGCATCCAGCAGCAGTGTCACAGCACCGCTTCGAGGCTCGGTAAATATTTTTACCCTAGATAGAACAAGCAAAAATATTCAGTGATGACTAAAAAGTCAACACATCATAATATGGTCTATTTTTGTTCTCCACTTAAGGTCAGTGTGTGTCACGTCCACTCGAGGCGTGACGACAGGACTCGAGGGACGACGGAAGGTGGTGAAGGTTGGATCCGAAATACACGGGGAGACAGAGTTTCCAACAAAGAGTCTTTACTGAGACACAAATATTTGACAGAAAATAAGGCAAGGATGAGGGCAATGACAAGACAGACCTGCACGCGTAGGGGTGACGGGGAACTTCCCGGAATACGCCGACAACAATCGTACGGTAGGTGTGGCTTTTATAGCCAGATGGCACAATTAAGGGAATAGGGAACAGGTGCGTGAGCCGGGAGAGCCAGGAAGGGAGGGGCCCGCTCCAAGGAGCAGCGGAGGAGACAGGAGGGGAGGGGCGCGCTCCTGACGAGGACGAGGATGTGACAGTGTGCAGAGAGTGAGTACATCACATATCAACATTGAAGATCTTAGATATGAACTCCCATATCAATTACCCATCACACCACATTTGCAGGTTTTATCTGCTTCATGATGAGCTAAGTGGTGCTTCCTCAGGTGAAGAGACTCATCACATAGATAGAACATTTGCTCAGTGAAGGCCTCCAACTGTCTGCACCAGTCATGCTTTCACGAGCAAATGGCATATTTAGATGGGATTTTAAACCTGACAGTAAACGCACATTTTGCCTTCCAGTGCCACCCTAAAATGTAGCAGTTCCTGTTCATTCATGTGTGGATGCAGAATAGCGCAGCTGGCAATCAAGCTCACTTGAGGAGTTGCTATGTGGGCTCCAGTCAATGATGCCAGGAAGCTCATGTACTTATTTTGCTTTTGTGTGGAGAACACATAGAGAGGTTTATATTATTCTATTTATTTGTTTGAGATGTTCTTTTTGGAAATTACCAGCATCAGGCAAAAAGCAGAGTAATTTTCTGTGATTTGTTTCAAAGGGTATGGCTAAAAATGACATAAAGCCCGAAACAATTTTACCCGAAATCAATCGAAAATAAGGAATGGAAATGTTGTCTGTCATGTATTCACATTTACTATTCGAACCAGAGATTCACAAATAGGGACAAAACAACAGCAGAGATTTAACAAACTTCAACTTAATTCACACTTTTTCATCGAAGGTGAAGAGATGGGGACTTGAGTCACGTAACTTTCACTCACCATTTCAGAGTGAAGTCAGCAATTTTACATTTTAAAAACTCGGCTCTAACTACAGCAAAAGTGAATTTTACTTTGACTTGGCATTCATGGGAATAGATTTGACATCAGTTAAAAGGTCTTGCCCTTTGAGAGCTGAACATCTGCATTCTGAAATGAGTGCACCTTCATTTTCATTTTGGAAAGGACAGTTATATTTTCTGCGGTAGATAGAAATCTGGTGATCCATGAGCAGGGTAAGTGCAGAAACCACCACATGAAGTAAGTATCACACAGGGTTTTATGTTTTGGAAAACTTGAAGTGACAAGGATTGCAACATGAAGAGAAGTGACACAACAGAAACCACATCAAACTTAATGCGCACACCACATCTAGAAAAAGCAGGAGAGCTCCATCATATGCAAGCTAGTCAAATTTAATATTTAACATCAAATATCCTTTTTATATCTGACTGTTATGCGATCAATGATGCATTAAATTGTGAACACAATAAAAATAATAACAATAACAATTATACTAGAAAATACAAAGATTTTTTGGTATTGGATTGCACTGTAAATATGTTTGTGCATGTGACTCATGAAAGTACGGCGATGTGATGCGACATAATACTGAGTGCAAAGTGGCTCGCAAACAGCATATATGTAACTGAGCCCATTTCAACTGTGACATGCATGGCAACAATCGTGACACGTACCGTGTAACAGTGCTTACGCCTGAATGGAGCAGCAAGTCGTTAACGAGCCGAAGAAGCGACGGTGTCCATCAGTCATGTCATAGCGTAGCCTCTGAGAAGGTTAACGCCTCTCTTACCGCAAGAGGTAAAGACGTAAGAGGATCACAGGCCGACCAGCTGGCCTCATTGCTGACACAAAGCACAAGACGATAATAGACATGCTAAGAACGTTATTAGCTGACCGTATCACATGGAGGCGTCAATCGATTGTATTGTCGAGATATCAAAATAATGTAGAATTTTAGCAAATGTGCTTGACGGATATAGTGGGAGATAAACACGACAAAGCATGAACTTTTGAACCTCAGCGTGGTTGTGGCCGACAACACGTAGTAACTTGCCACTGTCCCCAATTTGACCGGCCTTGCGTCAGCACTGCAAAGTGGCAATCCCAACTTGAATGATACTTAAATTCTGCCATCTTCAGCGATACAAGCTTCTCTGAAATATTTGATGCATGCGATTTAGCAAAGAAATATTATTTTTATGTGAGACTTTCATAGGTTGAGAGTGTAAATGAATGTTTTGTTTCATGTTGGTACATTAACACAATAAAACGTAAACATTGATGTATAAATAATATCAATGCATTTAAATATTGAAAAAAAGTAAAAAACATTTGAAATTTCAATTACTGACTGATTGATGAAAAGGTTTCTTCAGACGTCATCTGTACTTCTTTGAAGGTGTTGGACGTTTCGCTTCTTATCCAAGAGGCTTCGTCAGCGAACTAAAATTTGCTGGTAGTTTTGGCCCTATAGATATATCCCAACTGTTCAGAGGTGGCGGTCCCAGACCTCTGCTATGATAGGTCCCTGCTCTAAGGTTGGGGGGGAGCAGAGGACTATTCCCTGAGACTACACTGGCTGGGTTATCAGTGGCCATGACACTATCAGTCAAATTTGACCAACAAATTGCTAACGTTAGTTAGCAAAATACAAGATGCCAACAGGAACCCATTTGCCATGAAAGACACATTCCCTTCCTGACTCTTGGCATTAATCTGGGCCTGGAACTGAGTTGCAAACGTGCGGTTACACAGACATCAGGTAAATAGAAGTCTGGAATTCCCAATCGGTCCCTCAGCCAAGAACCAATCTGGTTTAGTTATCCTCGGTGATCGGATGAAATTTATTACACGTCATCTAACTGCACCATAACGTGAGGGTAAAAAAAGCAAATGTGAATTTTAATCTATTGCAGCTTTGAAGGAGGCCACAGTCAGACAGCTGGTTAACTACCCATCTTATTTGAGACAATGTTGACTGATGACTGTCGAGGCCACGGCACCCTTACGGGACACTGCAGTTGATTTTCCTGGGAAAGCTTCCGCAGCATATAGCCGAACTGGTTTCTATCATATTGACACTGACAGATATCAAGAAGTATCCGGCGTCCGTACAAATGATCAAAACACAAACTCAACGCACTTCCAATCTTATGACGAACATTTCTTAGTCCAAAAAAGAGCTTCCATCGTGTCATCTAGAACTGCTTCATGTCACAAAGAGGGTACAGCAAGTGCTAAAGAATGAATGACTCTCTGTCTTTGGGTTGTCATATTATTTGTTATTTAGTTTTTTTTGTTTCCTTTCTTTCCTTTCCTCTTCCTTTCATAATTTTGCTGCTGTGTTACTTCCAGGTAGAGTGAACGCTGGTGTGAATGGTTGCCGCTGCTCACCCACACAAAAAAAATCCAGTGACTGTAAAATGTCCTTGAGAGTTGTGAAAGGTGCTTAGAAATTAAATGTATTATTATTATTATTATTATTATTATGTATTATGTATTATTATTATCATTCCAAGTTTGGAAGGGATGCGAGTAAAATGAATAGGGAGTAACTGTAGAGCACAGGTGTCAAAGTCAAGGCCCGCGGGCCAAATCCGGCCCGCCACATCATTTTTTTCGGCCCGCGAAAGCAAATCAAACTTGTTAAATTCCATGATGATTGCTAAAATCTGAGCCAAAATGTCATATTTTTGGATGTCAACCACAATAAAAGTCATTGTTCTTGACTTCAGATTTGAAAACGAGTTATTCATTAATTTGCTGTGCGCTCTATATGTAATATTTGAAGGGATTTAAACATTCTAATGGGTTCCCCAAATTCATAACGGCCCTCGAGAGGAAACCATAACTACAATGTGGCCCGCGGCAAAAAATGACTTTGACACCCCTGCTGTAGAGCATAGCACTTGATCACGCATGCTGCCGCACGCTTTGGTCTGTGTGTGTATGTGCCCGTGTGTGCATGTTAAATGCTAATTGTCTCCATAGGAATATGATAACAAGGGCTTCACACAGAGAATAGCAAATGTGACCTGGAGTCCACTGGAAGAGCCAGCATGCACTAAAGGAAACAGTCAGCCCTTACTATAATGTGACTTGCCATTATGGATGAAAAAAATACAACTAATGATTGTCCTGATACATCTAAATATAAATTCAATCTCTTCTTACAACATTCCCATTGAACACAGCTCAAACATGATTTGATTATGAAAAATGGGAGGACACATCCTGGCATGTATGTAACCACTTTGCAACAATCCCAACTTTTGCCCGACTGTTAGGCATTTAATTCAGAATCATAAGTATCTTAAATTAATACAGTATTACGCCACCAATTTATGATTTATTGATCACAAATTCACATCTTAACTGATGATCCCATTCTCTGTGATTTGATGGCAAACACATCCATTATATGTGTCTGAAATGCCCCAAAAAGTGACACAGAATTGTGGAATGTTTTGCGGCTTTTTATGCAATATCAGTGTAAAAGAACAATGTTAAAGTCATGGGAGGGTCTTGCATTATCCATGCCAATTTGGACAAAGATAAAAGTAGTGCGATCTACATAGCTATCTTGCTAAATATTTTCAATTGAAGTCATATAAAATGAACAACGGAAAATGAATGAATGGGTTTTAAGTGATGACACCACTCAATGACGATTAAAAATCTAATTGTAATTTGTCAAAGTAAAGTTTTTTTGTACAAAACACAATCCTATAAGAATGGATGAATGGCATTTCATATAACAATTTTGATTGGGGTTGAAAACTAAGCTATACCTTTGGGGGAGCTTCTAAGTATCTGAGTTATATGTGTGACAGGTGTCACAACAGTGACTGTCTTCATCTCCACGATGCTGCCGTCTTAATAAGACCAGACACGTGGATGTGTCTTTTTATTTCTTTTATTTCTGCAACACAGTACGGCAGAAGGGATGGGTGAAGTCGCATAGGTTTCGTCTTGTGATTAACATGAATCTCGTCCATATTGTTCTGAATATGCAAAACATTGTAGATAACAAAACAGAATGAACAATGTGTGATCGTATAGTGGTCATTTACAGAAAATGGGAATACAACACAAGTTCACTGTTATTTACATGATGTCCCTGAACGCATCATATGCGGAGACTCGGCAAAAGACGCAGTTCGCTTGAAATGGCGCACAGTTCAACCCGCCACGAACACTCACGGGCAAATGAAACACGACACAAGAAACTAAATATTGTACAATAAAAACGAAATGAAACAATGATTACCTGCAACACAGTATGGCAGAAGGGATGGGTGAAGTCGCATGGGTTTCGTCTTGTGATTAACTGCGCAACAGAAAAGCACTATGAAGCCAATGTGCTTCAAAGTTCCACTCGACAAAACGTGAATTCAATAACGACACAAAAAGTAATCTGAACTCAAAATGGATAAGGGAACTAATTAGATAACACTAGACAGTACAAAAGGGGAAACAAAATAAGATATTGTCATGAAGATGCGACTCACCCTAAATCTCGTCCAGATTGTTCTGGAAACTATGGGCGGGACCTGGTGCCACACTGTGCGCCGTTGCGTCACTTCCTTCATAATTTAATGATCTTGTGCCCAACTCCGTTACATATGTTCCCCACATTGGTATTTAAAATCAAATTTGAGGAAATCCCAGGTCACTTGGGCAGCAAAACGACATCCACCTGTCAGTTTACAAGGACAAATAAAATTCAGCAAAGTGTCGGATGAGACTCATGAGATTCGCTCTCACAGCTGCTGGCGTCCAAAAACCAAACGGCCCAGGACGTAAAACCTCGAAACTGGCGTAAGGACGTGAGAAATTACTGTACATGTGAGAAAAGTAATGATGTGGAATGCATTATTGGTATCCGAATTAGATCCGGCGCCTTCTGACAGGATGTTGCAATATGTTCAGCAGCTCTCTGACATCTGGCTATCATTTTGACGTTATAATAGTGTCTCGCTAAATTACATTGATGCCTCCAAAGCTCATTATTACATCATTACATATGCAGTTCGTCACAGCTGCCATAGTGTCATTTAAACAGTATGTACGTATTACATTGAAGAAATAAAAAAAATCATACTTTGCAAAAATTCTGACATTGCGTACGAGCAGGCCCTGGGGTGCCAACTCGAACTCTGATTGGTTAAAGCAATTGTTGTGTAAATAGGCAATCACATGTTAGACTTGGCTTTACAAGCAGACTTGAAAGGGTTAATCCGATCAGCCGGTGAGTGGGTGTGGCGATAAATGCTGTCTGAAGCAGGTGGCTCTTGTTAGCCAAGGGAGACACACCGCCGGTGAGTTGCATTCCACGTTTTACCTTTCTATTGATTAAAACCTAAATACAGAAAGTCTCGTTATATCGATATCGGATATATCGATAGTCCCGGTTATATCGATATTTTTTCGGACTCCCTTGAATATCGATATAACGAGACTTTACTGTAATGTCAAAGTAGTGATAGAAATGATTGTGAATGAGTTGCATTTACATTCTGTGTTTCCATTTGTAGGTTTATGACCTACTTCCCTGCTCGCCTACAAACAAAAAGAACCAATGTATTCAAAACTCAATCAACAATAAATAACGAGAGTGAGTTGTATCAGCGTGGTCTCTCTGGGATCCCTTTTGGTGGGAAAACGTGGAAATGTAAATTGACCGAACAGCAATTGTTTCATCACCATTTATTTTTATGCTCTCGAGCAGGCCTGGCCAACCCACGGCTCCCGAGCCGGATGCGGCTCTTTGGCTGATTTCATGCGGCTCTTAAGGGGCCGACTCGTAAGGGGCGTCCACATGACAAGCGTAAAAAGTTATGCAAATCGTCAACTACATCCGCACTCATGCGCGTCACCACAGACAATTCAAGAATCTCATCGCTGAGCTGCACCAAGGGCTTCCAGGTGACCTGCCGCTGCACTGCTGTCAAAAGGCAAAGTACTTTCTTGCTTTTTTGAGCTGTTGGATGCCGTGAAACTGTTAATGGAAGAGAAAGACAAGGACTATCCCGTGCTCTCGGACCACGAGTGGATTATGGAGCTGGCTTTTTTAGTCGACATGCTGTGTCACCTGGACAAACTGAACCTTACCCTGCAGGGTAAGTCAAAAATTCTGCCTTACTTGGTGCAAAGTGTGTTTGCGTTTGTCAACAAACTGAAGCTGTTCAGGGCGCATATTCAAAGGGAGATTTAACACATTTTCCACCGTGCTAAAAGCCAGCGGGCAAGTCACCAGCGACACCCTGGATAAGATTAATTTAAGAGTATTTAAAAGGTGAGACTTATAATAAATCTGTCTGAGCAGAGGTCTGTGTGCGTGACGGATGGGCCGATGGAGTGTTCATGTGTGCCCATGTTTATCAAAGTCAGCGTTATTGTTGAATATGCTCATATGCATGACATACAGCACAGATGAAATGACTGTGCTCTCGGTACACAGCGTGCAAGGCACTTATAATGACTTTAACAAACATAATAAAAACAAAAACGCCAATTTGCCAGGAGTGAGAGGGGAGCCGCTGCGTGTTCACGCGCCGCCATCTTGATGGGCTCTTTTTCGTAACATAGTAAAAAATGTGGCTCTTAGTCTCTGACTGGTTGGCCACCCCTGATCTAGAGCCTGCAGAAATGATTGTGAATGCGTCCAGGTACATTTTTGACCCTGGTAACAAATGATGACTGAAATGTGATTGGTTTAATGCTTAAATACGAAAATGTATGTCTGGAAGCATCACAACAGAGGAAAAGTAGTGAAAGGAAGCTGAGAGAAAATTTGGAATTATATAAAAATAATTTATGGACAAAATATAATGAATTAGTCTGTGATTCAGATATTTGTAGGCCAGCAGCGAAGGCCTTACAGGTTGTTATACATCCATAATCAATAAACATGACAAATTTGTTCACGTTTTTGTTCTGTATTTGAAATATAATAATTGCGGGATGAATAATTTGCTTTTCAGTAAGTCACAAAAAAAAAAATTTAGTGCACTGGACTGTATCAAGATGAGTGCTCGAGGTGAAAATCAGTGCCAAGTGTTTCCAGGAGAGTGGGGAAAAAAGGAAGACCGTATTTTGCTATCAAGCAGTCTTTCTGAAAAATTAACTGTGACACTTCAAGAATCGAAAATTATGGCTCTTGCTCAAGTGTGCGCCAGCATAAACTGCTGTTAGGGCTATGGTAGTGCATGTGTGAGCGTGTGTTTATGAGTGTGAATACATTTCTTTTGAGTGTCCATGACATTGAAACAACAAAACGAGATAACAACTGTAATGATGTTAATTTACACAAATCCGAAACGAGCAGCCCCCGAGCAGCACAATGAGCACGAGTGACCTTGAATGGGCCAGGCGGGACTCGGGTGAGGCTTCTTGGAGGCAGAACACACATGCGTTTGAGTCGTAATAGTCTCGTCCAGTGTGTTAGAAAGAGCACACAAAGAGATGTAGTCTTTTGTAGAATTGGACTGATGATTAATGCTCGTCTTTGCAAACAACAGTCATGTCTGATGTCAGTCATGTCTCTGACAAAGGCGGAAGTAGACGCCGAAACATGTCAGGTATTTGAACACCGACACTACACTGTCTGTAAGATAAGAATCTGTTTTAAACAGTCATGTCATTTACATAGGCACGACATCTTGGAAGCAATGTTTACAAATATTGAAACTCATCTCACTCCACATTTTTATAGCATTGAAAAACGTTAAGAATATTTGTGTCACGTTTCCAGACCGCTTAATCCTCATTAGGTTCACAGGATATTTCCCTCCCACCTATCTTTTATCATTTATTATTATTTTTTTTTAAGTGGCAGGGAGCCAATGGGCGCCGCTCAAGAGTCGCAAGCGGCTCGGAACCCGCGTCTTCCAGACCACTGGCCAAGCTAATCACACAACACTGCAGTGATTGACGATTGATTAGTCGCTGGTGGGTGCTGTCAGAGATGGTTTGATATTTTGACACCTTCAAGTAGGTGCCATCAAACAATGGCAAAGGCGGAGACGGGGTGGGGGTTCAATATCAATAAAATGATTGAAATTCTCAGCGTGTTGGATATTCGCGAAGGGGATAATCGGGACTGGATGGTTGTCTGCTGAGCACTGAGAGTCCTTTTATAGAGTTGTGTGTGTTTGGCTGCCATCTTGGCAGCGCTTTCCTCATCAACGGCTGTGTGATGTGGCGAAGCGACACTCACGTGCATTCAGGCCAAAGGAAGCACTAACACAAACAGATGAGGATTGAAGCCTCTGTGACGGCTTGGCAGATGCTCCCGCTCGTATTCAATTCATCCGCAGTGTCGGAAATCTCAAAAGACTTCTGGTTGACTCTTTCCCAACAGGTTTTGGAAAAGCCCTTTTCGAAAGGCCAGAACTCACAGTCCATTTTGAAATCTTATCTAAGATCAAGTCTACTTGATCCAAATTGCTTCGTGGCCATTTACCCTATTTTCCAGTGCGTATAAGGCGCACCCAAAACGGCTTTATTTTCTTCCAAAGATGACCGTGCACCTTACACGCAGGTGCGCCTTATATGTGAAGGAAGATTGAGCCACAACAGGTCTCGCAACTACTGTCACCAGCCACAACTCCATTTTCCTTCATAGAAGAAGTAGTAGTGCCTAACCCAAGCCTCTTTTGTAACACCTCATAATGTGGTGTACCTTGTATTTGAAAAACTTTTATAGGTGCGTGTGCGTGCGCGTGTGCGTGCGGGTGCGCGCGCCGATGTGCCAGTCCTTGTTAATTCTGAAGACAGCCATATGCACAAGTTACGAGGGTGTGCTCACTTTTGCAACCAAATAATTGCTGATGTTTCCTTTGACTTCCTATCGCAAAAAGAATATGTTTTGCCACATTTGTGTAATGTCTTGGTGTCATTGGCATGTCTCAAAAATAATTTGAACAAAGGTGAGTTCATTACATGTAATTAAGTGTTCTTAATGAGTTGCCCTTTCCCTAAACTTTTTAATCATACATTCTCACTAATGCAAGGACATCTGCACTGAACCGACAAAATCGTACCAGAGTGATTCCGTCATTGCATATAAATGAAGCAGGATAATTGTTATTGAGCGACGAGTGCCTGTATATGGACAGAGTGACTGCACTTGAAGCGAATGAGTAAGGACATTGATCATTTTCTGCAGGCTCAATAAAAACAACTGAAAGATAACAAGACACACTGACCAAAGGGTAAAACAAAAAGAAGAAAAAAAAACACCAGGAGATCTCTGAGCATAGAAAATAATGTGGAAGCAAAATACTGAAAAGAGGTTTTAAAAAAATGAGATTTTGGTTATTATAGTCATTATCCAAGCAGCCAAGGACATGTAACACGATTCCAGTCAAATTTAGATGAGTAAAACCTCAAGGGAAATTCACATCCTCAGGATTCACAAACCCAAAGAAAATGTTCAACATGACCAGTATGTGTGTCGGGGCAAAGCTTTCATCCTCTACATCAGGGGTTTCAAAGTCATTTTTTGCCACGGGCCACATTGTAGTTATGGTTTCCTCTCGAGGGCCGTTATGAATTAGGGGAACCCATTAGAATGTTTAAATCCCTTCAAATATTGCATAAAGAGCACACAGCAAATTAATGAATAACTCGTTTTCAAATCTGAAGTCAAGAATAATGACTTTTGTTGTGGTTGACATCCAAAAATATGAAATTTTGGCTCAGATTTTAGCAATCATCATGGAATTTAACAAGTTTGATTTGCTTTCGCGGGCCGAAAAAAAATTATGTGGCGGGCCGGATTTGGCCCGCGGGCCTTGACTTTGACACCTGTGCTCTACATCATCTTCTCTCATCATTCAGAGATCAAGATAAAAGAAAAAAGGTGATAATGGTAAGAGACAAGTGGACCCTGTGCTGGAAATTAATTGGCTGTGACAAATGAGGCAAATTATATGTATTTTAATCAAAATCAGACAAGAGTAAATGGGACAAAAAAAGGATTTAAAGCCCGCATCTGACTGATGAGTGTTTGGTGGGGTTGGTGTTCATCAAGGATGACAATTAACATTGTTCACAAACGTTAAAATAGATGGTAAATATCTTCGTGACTGTTTGGCACCTTCAACAAAACCTGTCAAAATAAAACATTTTCTAGTTGCACACACACTGGCAAACAAATATGGCCCAATATGTATTTTGGGTACACAGTGTTTTTAAATGGAATGATCCGCTTCGATTCAAGACAATTTCACAAATTAAAAGAAAGGTTATACTGGTATTTCAGCAAGAACACTTTCACAAATTAAAAGAAAGGTTATAGTGGTATTTCAGCAAGAAATATGAAGTGAATGCACATAATTACCTTTGGCGGGCCAGCTAAAATGATATTGTGGGCCAGATTTGGACTCGACTTTGACACCACCGACACCACCAACCACGCATTGTAACGGGCAGAACAAGGAATTCCTCTTCCACATGGGGGTGCATAATTAACCCATATTTGTGTCACTATTTTTCCTGATGTGAAATGTTGTAAAGCACAAGTTTCAAAGTCAAGGCCGGGGGTCCATATCTGGCCCGCGACATCATTCTATTCGGCCCGCGAAAGCAAATCAAGCATGTCAAGTGCCATGATGCTTGCTAAAATCCGAACCAGTATTTCAAATTGTCCCATGTAAGCCACAATAACAGTATTATGTTTTACTTCAAATTTGAAAATTAGTTCTAATTTTGTTGTGCGTTCTGTATGTGATATGTGGAGGGGATTAAATGTTCTAATGTCTTGTGCAAATTCATAAAGGCCCCCTAGAGATAATCGTAACTACAATGTGGACTATGGCAAAAAAATTGTTTGACACCCTAGTTGTAAAGGTTGTGATTCAAAGGTGCTATACATAATGTGATTATCAATTTAGCATCTTTGTGTAGACCAAATCGGCAAAATAAATACAAAAGCCAACAAAACTCACTGCGTCTCTGCTTACCTTTCGGCTTTGACATGTTTTTTTTTTAATCCAATAATGTAAGACGGATGTTCTAAGAAAAGAATTGGAGATTTGGAAAGAGTGGCAAGCGTAATCCGATCACATCTGATGGCTTTAGAAAAACCCCAGTGTCCTGTTCTGTTAATCCATCATCAATTGTTCCAAACTGCCAGACTGGAATGCATGTGGAGTGTTGAGTTGAACACACAAGCTGATAAATGACACCCAGAGAGAGAGAGCACACAAACGGCCCTTTCTGCAAAGCCGTGAATCATTGATTGACTGGCACTTTTGGGGAGAATGTCAATGCTAAAATCACCGTGATGTCATCTCACTTCATATTTATTTTGTGGTGGCTTTTAAGTCATTGAGGTGTCGAAGGCCTGCCATACACCGGGCAATGAGGGTGGATAATCACTAAACAAACTACCTTGAGCAACTCACCTTCGCATTCTTGGCAACTGAATATCACACATACCAACTCGATGCAATCGGAAAAAAAATGTGATCCTTGGTAATTATATCAGTGAAAAACACTTTGAGGTGTCACCTGTATTTCAAGGTGGCCAAAAAAACTCTGCTGAGACCCCATTTGACAACAGGAGAGCAATTGAGAAAACATAGGAAATGGCAGGAATGATAATTTAAAGGAAAACACGCATGATGATATTTTTAGTCAAATGCAAAACGCCAATAAAAATGACTTAGTGTTTAAAAACTACTTCAAATTGAATCCAGAAGTGGTCAGTTTCAGAAGGTCCCGCCCCCTTGTTCATGGTGTCACGTCAAGACGTCTTGCCTTGCTCGAGAATCAAACCAATGGCTTCAGATTCGGTGTAGATGCTTTCTTGTTACTCATCCAGTTATGAATATGATATGAATAGTTCTGAAGAGGAACGGATACATGTTTGCAATCGATTAAAGGAGTCCTCCCATATCAATTCGAGCCGTCAATGACAGCATGTAGTGTCCAAAAAAAATGCTGAAGATGGTGACAGAGCCCCATGGAAATGGGCTGATTTGTCTCCTGGGAATTTTTGTCAGCGAATGTCAAATAGTTGTCTCGGTGCAACACACAACGATTCACCATCGCGTTATTTATGTGCTTTCCTTCTAATTTCGCCATCAACGCGGATCAACACAAAGTTTTCAGACCAAACAAAGCACCGCAAAATGCATTGTGTGTCCTTTCTCGGTCAGGGGCGTTCCTTCCGTGACGTGACGTCAGGAATCGTCACCAACTCAAAAACAAGACTTCCGGAATATTGAGCGCGAGTCTTAAAACGTAAAATATAGCTATATGCGGTGGAATCTTTGTAAACTACGCTCAGTAGAAGTCATTTGAAGCGATTTTACAAATTATGGACACAACTTGTCCGTAGGCGTCGGTTGTCCTTTAAGCCTTGTTTTCTACTGCCGTTGTTTTAGTGTCATGAACTGAGGAGCCCCTACCGAGTTAATTATGGTTTATGATGGTGACACTTTGGCCAGGAACAAATTAATTTACTTAATCCTACAGTAAATCCTCATATGTCGTCGGGAATAGGTTCCAGATCCACCAGTGATAGCTGCAACTCCATGTTATAAACAGACCAGATGAAAAACCTTTCGAATATAGTTTTATTTTTCCCATGCGCTGTAAACATAAGCTGTCACAATTTTTTTTGAACAGACTTGGCTGCTTTCATGCAGAACTCTGTCTACTTTGTCCGCAAAGCTTCAGTTCCCATTGGCCAATATCTTATGTGTCCGTCGGCAGGTGATTAAGAAAAAAATAGGCAGAAGTGAATACAGTGCAACCTCGGTTTTCGAACAACTTACAGTTCGGAGTCCGAACAAAATATTCGAGAAATTCTTGTTTCGTAGTTCGAACAACAATCGGATTTTGAACGCCGGTACGACGCGTGAGTGCGTACGCGAGAGGGGGATGCTGAGCGGCGTACGGGCGTATCACTCTCTTCGTGACCAAATGTTGTCGCTTGCAGATGTGCTGCGTTATGCTCTCGCGTTTAATATAGGTGTACGAAGAGTTTTAGCCTCTAATCATGCCTCCAAATATAGTAAGTGCTTCTACAAGTGAAAAAAGAAAAGTAGTGCGTACAACTATTGCATTTAAGAAAAAAATAATAGCAAAATATGAAGGAGATGTGCGAGTGTCTGATCTGGCTAGGGCAGGGGTGTTCAAACTTTTTTCAGCAAGGGAGCTACTTTTGAAATGACCAAGTCAAAATGATCTACTCATTATATTTATTGAGAAATATAGTGAAGATTATTGCAATTTATGTTGATGTATATCCGCATATGTTGCACAACACAACATTATGTCGCACAAAACAACATTATTATGTCAATTCTTTGCCATTACCTGAGTTCACTCTGATAACTGGCAGACAAGACAACCGCACTTGAAAATGTCATCGTGAAAAAAAGTCATCCTCTCATTCCGTATGAAAGTGATACGTTTTTTCTTCTTACTTGGTCCAGCTCTTCCACTTTTTTATACTCTATCTTACGTTTAAGGGGAAAACCCGAGCGAAAAATTAGGATGTAGCTAACGACATCCGTGTTCACTTTGCAATGAAGGAGCGTTGTTTGAGTACGCAGTGAGTCTCTCATTGAGATGTCATTTGATTGGTTCTCCGGTGTATTAATCAAATAAAGGGATGGCTGATTGGCTGACGTCGAGTTTTTATTTAAAAAAAAACTCCACTTGATTTGTTAAGCGTCAGTTCCTGACAATGTCTACCAAGAGTACAATGGCGATCGATTGGTCAATCACGTTCGACGTATTGAGCACCCCTGGTAGGGAATACAGCATGGCGAAATCTACGATCAGTACGATATTAAAGAATAAGGAGGTTGTGAAATCTAAATGTGCCTATGGGAGTGAGAGCAAGTGTCATTGGATAGATATTTTAAGAGAAAAGAACATCCTGTAGCCGAGTCATCCGTAGCAAAGAAATTAGAACGTGTGAGCACCCCTCAGACAGAAGAGCTCCCCGAAGTTTTTATGGAAGGGGACACTCCTTCCAAACAATAAATTTCCTTCCCCCGTCCACCTGCGCCTTCTGCTGACCACCACAAAGGTAAAACATCCTATTCATAATTCTTTTCTTTACGAACGTACAATTAGCCTGGGTTACATTTGTGTCTTTGCCATTTTGCTTAACATTTTCTGAGATATACATTGCTTTTTATGTGTTGGTCAGAATTTTAATGTGCAATTTCATGCATAAAATGTATAAAATACTGTACTAAAAAGGTTTCTTCAGCCCTCATCTGTATTCAAAGAAGTACAGATGACGGCTGAAGAAACCTTTTCATTGATGGACCACTCCAGTACGACTGAGAGCTTACACAGACGTACTGTACTAAAAAGGTAAACATTCAGGGTGTTGGAACGGATTAAAACGATTTACATTATTTATGATGGGAAAAATGGTTTCGGTGTTCGAACAAATCGCTTTTCGAACAGGGTTCTGGAACAGATTATGGTCGAGAACCGAGGTATCACTGTACATTTTTTCCTCCCAAGAGTCAGGGCAAGGTGATGCTACAAACGAAACAATGTCTGGAACCCAAAAGGAACATGATGGCCACATATCTCAGTGTTTAAAGCGTGAGTAATTAAAAAAGTTACACGAATGCTAATTATTTTGTGACAAGCAAACGAATCCCTCAATTGGATGCATTTGAACCCGTTAATGCCACAGCATTATCCAAGTCATGACACAATTAATGAAATCATAAGCTTTTGCATTTTGTTTTGCCTTCAGAGACATTTGAAAGTCAAACAGTGTCCTGAATAAGTATTGAGTCTCACCGCACCTTAATTTCACAGTGAATTGTTATTGGCAAGATAACATAGAGCAGCTTTGAAACCTCAATATTGCTATCATTTCAACCTCCTCATTATTTTAATACAATGATTTAAAAAAACCAATATGTAATTCTCCAACAAATTACACCTCTCAGATAATATCCAATTAAATATCCCGGTTCCTTTGTGTCTCATATACGCTGAAGAGTTTCCAATAGCAACCAGTTTTGGTCAGCTGGTTGTGTTGATAAACTGGACGACTTTGTGTGTGTGTGTGTGTGTGTGTGTGTGTGTGTGTGTGTGTGTGTGTGTGTGTGTGTGTGTGTGTGTGTGTGTGTGTGTGTGTGCGTGTGTGCGCGCGTGCGTGTGTGTTTGTGTTTGTGTTGCCTGTGCAGCAGCAGACTAGATTTTTATATTTTTTTTTTCCAAGATGGCGCCTGAATAGGCAGCCATCAGCAAGTGCTCTCACGAGCCTTGCTTTTTTTGTTGTTTTTGTCTTGTTATTGTGTTTTCTTTTGTCACTTTATGTTGTTGTGCGTCACGTGTAATGGATACAGATTGTTTTTCAGCATTTTTGGCCATGGCATTCATCAAGGAGGAGACTGTGCTGAGCGGTTGCGCCTTTCGGCAGCATGAATATGCCAGTACTGTTTTTGAATGGGAGGAATGTCGGAGCCATTTGACTACCATCGCTGGACAGCTCTGGGGCCATTGTGGTTTTTTTGCGCCTGTAATGGGCAGCATCGTCACAGCCCCGCTTTGTTCAGTGGAAAGGTCAGTGCTGTTGGACAGTCTGCGGTTGGATGGATGCATGGCGTGAGGAGCCCGCGATAAGAAGAAAGCAGCGTCAGCGCAGAGCGCCGATGCGTATGTGGAACTGTCGCGGCTTGGAATTGAAGCGCATTTATGTGGGACAGGAGATGTGAGACAATGTCTTTTCGTCAATGGATGCTACAGCTTCGTGTTTGCTTTCAACATTTAGCTTGTAGTAGACGTACAAATTCCACCATGACGTCCCTGATCCACTGCTGACATGGATGCTTTGATCCTCTCCTCTTTCAACTAGAACTGCTTCATGTCATCGCAAAGAGGGTACAGCAAGTCCTGAAGAATGAATGACTCTGTGTCTTTGTGTTGTCATATTTGTTATTTTTTCAATTTTTTTTTTCCCCAAGACAGCGGCGCGTGAACATGCAGCGGCTCCCCTCTCCCGGCAAATTGGCGTTTTCATGTTTATGTTTGTTAAGTACAGTAAAGTCTCGTTATATCGATATCGGTTATATCGATAGTACCGCTTATTACGATACCATTTTCATTTCCCTTGCACATTTCTAGTCTTTTTATGTATAATTAGTACCGTTTAGTACGATACCCGGTTATTACGAGAATCCGGTTATTACGGTGCTCCTTTTCATCCCCCGCCGGCCATTTTTGTTGTTTATATCGATATATCCGGCGCGCCATTGGTCAACTTGGTCACGTGTCTTGTTACGTGAGCCGCCATCGGTCGCGCCATTGGTCGACTTGGTCACATGAGCCGCCATCGGTCGCGCTAGTGGTCGACTTGGCCGTGTGACTTTGTCACGTGACACGCCATCGGTCGCGCCATTGGTCAACTTGGTCACGTGTCTTGGTTACGTGTCACGCCATCAGTCGCGACATTGGTCGACTTGGTCAGGTGACTTGGTTATGTGCCCAGCACCCGTGTAGCAGAGCCATTTTCATTTTCAGACGCTAGCTCGTGTGTAGCAGACGAGATTGAAGTGTTTGTGTTAAAAGGTAAAAATGGGAAGCAGAAGAAGATTGATGACTTTTTTAAATTGTATACATAATACAGTAAGATGTAAGCGTTGCAGTTTCCCTGTTGTGTTATGTACATGCCCACTGTACTGTATATGAATGCAATCGTTTTTTGCAACAATGTTTCTTGTTTTGTCTTCTGAAGCGCGATGATTTTGAAAATTATTAACATTCCATACTGTGTATTAAAGGACAGCCGATGTCACTTTTTATTCAAATGCAAATAAAAATGACTTCACGCCAAGACGTCTTGCATTGCTTGTGAATCCAAACAATGGCTTCAGATTCGGATAATATGCTTTCTTGTTACACATCCAGTTATGAATATGTTTCAAATACACTGTAGTTCTGAAGATTAAAGCATACATGTTTACAATCATTAAAGAATTATATGTGCCATTTTGAGGCAACATTGGGTGAACATCTTTCACCCAAAAAAAAGGGAGCTAATGGCCAGCTCCGTTTCTTATATGGCGCTTGGCTTCCCTCTTTTGGCGGCTTTTGTTTAATGCAGTTCGGCGCAGGATCGGATATATCGATAGTCCCGGTTATATCAATATTTTTTCGGACTCCCTTGAATATCGATATAACGAGACTTTACTGTAATTATAAGTACCTTGCATGCTGGGTTCGAGAGGACAGTAATTTCATCTGTGCTGTATGTCATGCATATTAGAAGTCCAAGATGGTGCCCGAGTAGGCAGCCTCAGCAAGTGCTCTCATGAGCCTTGCTTTTTTTGGTTGTTTTTGTCTTGTTTTGTGTTTTCTTTTGTCACTTTGTGTTGTTGTGCATCGTGTGGAACGGATACAGATTGTTTTTCAGCATTTTTGACCACGACATTCATCAAGGAGGAGACTGTGCTGAGCGGTTGCGCCTTTTCGGCAGCATGAATATGCCAGTACTGTTTTTGAATGGGAGGAATGTCGGAGCCATTCGACTGCCATCGCTGGACACCAAAGGGGCCATTGTGCTTTTTTGCGCCTGTAATGGGCAGCATCTTCACAGCCCCGCTTTGTTTAGCGGAAAGGTCAGTGCCGTTGGACGGTCTGCGGCTGGATGGATGCATGGCTGGAGGAACCCGCAATAAGAAGAAAGGAGCGTCAGCGCAGAGCGCCAATGCGTATGTGGAACTGTTGCGGCTTGGAATTGAAGCAGATTTATGTGGAACAGGAGATGTGAGACAATCTCTTTTCGTCAATGGATGCTACAGCTGCGTGTTTGCTTTCAACATTTAGCTTGTAGTTGACATGCACATTCCACCATGATGTCCCTGATCCACTGGTGGAAAGACGCTTTGATACTCTCCTCTTTCATCTAGAACTGTTTCATGTCATCACAAAGAGGGTACAGCAAGTCCTGAAGAATGAATGTCTCTCTGTGTCTTTGTTTTGTCATATTGTCTCTATGCTGTCATATTATTTGTTATTTAGGTTTTTTTTTTGTTCTTTTGACTTCAAGACGGCGCCGCGAGAGTGGCTGCCTTTCCAGCAGCTCATGTATTTCGTTTTTCTACTTTCATTCCTTTCATCACTTTGCTGCTGTGAAATGTAAATTTCTCCACTGTGAGACTAATAAAGGCAAATCCAATCCAATCCAATATTAGCATATTTGACAATAAAGCTGACTTTGACTTTGATGGAACCGTGGGGCTCAGGGTTCAGCCATGCAGAACACAGGAACAGCACTTGAAAACAAACCACCACAATTTCAAACTGGAACACCTGCTATTAAACCCGGTGCGCTTCAGTCTCTCGTCACTTTGTGCTAAGCTTTTTATTGAGTGTACATGCAAATTCAAGTGAAACAGTAAAACGCTCCCTTCTTGATTTGAATACCACACCCCTGGCTGTCCCCATGTACAGCCCTCCAAATGGTCCCCTGATAAAAGCACCAACATCGACAAACCAACAGAACATAGACATTGTAATGAATGGCCTTTCCACGAACTGATAGATTCGTAACCTGGCTAATGACATCTTCTTGTGCAGGAGTGTACCAAATACTCCCTTCCGTCCTGAGTTAGACAGTTTAACAGGCTGTGTCTGTTCGCCTCAAATTGACCCCTGATTATCTGTGCTTCATTGTGTCTACTGGATATGTAGTCACACGTGTTCGGCCAACTAAGCATCCAACAGGATGAAAGTTTTTAACATGATAACTTTGATTCTGTCTGTTCTCAATCATCAGCACAACAGTTACCTGCCTTTGATGTTGCACGATTATGGAATAGATCTCTTGAAACAAATTGCAGTCAACTTTACATGTTCCACTGTCGATTCGCAACTTCCACCTTTGCCACTTCTCCCTCCGCTCTATTTGCTGTTGTTCCCTACAGATGAAAAGGCCAGTATCCTTTGCGCTTAACCTATAATCTCTGTTTAAAGGGCAACATGGAAATGACAACAGTGGTCCCCAAACCAATAAAGAAGAGCGGGAAGCCCCTCAAGAGTCATACCTGAGGAGAATTTTAACAGAGGATAATTTAAAATAATTATGCCTCTTTTGTCCGGGCAACAAAAGGTGCCGTTCACCGCTAACAGGAGGAAGTGAAGCCAATGGAGGATAAATTGGTCATCACAAGGAAAAGTACAAAAGGTAAGCACACATCATTCTGAGAGGGTTTAATGTCCTCAGAACGTGTCACTATGTGGTAGATTCAGACAAGATGAAGTCGGAGTATTGTCAATGTCAGATAAAAAACTGACTATATTGTCAATGTCAGAAAATTATTAAACCTGTTATTAGTTATGGGGACTCATCCATTTTCCGTTCCACTTTATCCTCACAAAGGTCAGTCATGGGGGAGGACTGGAGCTTATCCCACTTTGGGCAGTAGGTGGGGGACACCCTGAACTGGTTGCCAACCAATCACACCAACACGCGTGGTCACACTCACACATCGGAACAATTTACATTGTTCACTAAGATTGCTATGCATATTTTTGGAATGTGGGAGGAAACCCGAGTACTGGGGAAAAGAAAGCGAGCCCCAGAAGAACATGCAGACTCTACCCAGGAAACCAAACCCTGCACGTCTGGACTGTGAGGTCAACACACTAACAACTGGACCACCGGGCCACCAATTTCCCCCCTCTCTAAATTATTTCTTTATTGAATTTGTCATGAATAATATAACCTATTTCAAGTTGAACGTTATTCACACAATATGGTCAAATTGCAAACTGCCAATTGTGTTACAATACAGTAGTATGTCTGTGTAAGCTCTTAGTCGTACAGGAGTGGTCCATCGATGTAAAGGTTTCTTCAGCCGTCATGTGTACTTCTTTGAAGGTGTCGGACGTTTTGCTTCTTATCCAAGAAACTTCGTCAGCAAACTAAAGTCTTACTGGTAGTTTAGGCCCTATATATATATATATATATATATATAGTGATGTCACGAGAGGCTGTGTCCTGGAGGGCAAATACATCCCCCTAAGATGGCTCCACCCAGAGAGAGTATTGGCCCCACCTGATGGAAGGCAGCAATTAAAACCACACACCTGCAGCTGATCAGGGCTTGATTGGCAAGCAAGGCTCTTAAGGCAAAGAGCCTCTGAGTGTGGAGCTTGGGGAAAGACAAGCTCGATTGCTGTGCTCTGTGAAGAAGTTGATTGCTGCGTGGAACTCATTGCCAGTTGGGACCACACGACTGGACACTGGATTTGAACCTAGCTAAGGTGGCTAGGCTACATGAGGAGGACGTCAAGAGGGGTGAGGCCTAGAGACTCTTGTAAAAGAACTCCGTCTTCAGTTTTTCCTCAGAAGAGACTTTATTTGGATTTAAGTATCAGAAGAGACTTTATTTGGATTTAAGTATCAGAAGAGACTTTATTTTGATAGGTATTGGAAGAGACACTATTCAAACCTTTGTTGCTTGTGAATTCCCCCTGGAACCCTTGATTAAAACCTTTTGTTTGTATCCAAACCTGTCGTCCATTGCACTTCTTGTCCTGTCCCGATGAGAGCTAGCCTCTCATGATATCACTATATATATATATATATATATATATATATATATATATATATATATATATATATATATATATATATCCCTACTGTCCAGACATGGCGGTGCCGGACTCTGCTATGATAGGTCCCTGCTCTCAGGTTAGGGGGAGCAGAGGACTACTCCCTGCCACTCCACTGATTGATCCTATTGTCCTGACTAACGACTGGCCTGAATGCCCCATTTCCATCGGTATCACCTCATCAGTATTCTTAATCCTATTTTGCCTAAGTAGGCTGTTGTACGAATGATCCAAATTGAACCTCACCCCACCAAACCGGTGTAATGAAGGATTTAGTTGTTTTATGAAAATTGCTTCTTTTACTCCCCTTTCAAACCATCTATGTTCTTTTACTAAGATTTTAACCTCATTGTCATCAAATGAGTGGTTGCTAGCTTTTAGGTGCATATGTACTGCCGATTGAGGCCCAATAGTATTATTCCTGTGATGTTGATAGTCTTTTTTTTTAGAATTTGTTTAGTCTCCCCAATGTAACATTGTATGTACATGCATGCATTCATGCATACATACATACATACATCATGCATGCATACATACATACATACATACATACATACATACATACATACATACATACATACATACATACATACATACATACATACATACATACATACATACATACATACATACATACTGTAGAATAGTATGCATTGTATTTCACTTTTCTTTCATAAGTTTGCTGCTCTGAAATGTAAATTTCGCCACTGCGAGACTAATAAAGGTAAATCCAATCCAATAGCAGGACCGCTTGTCCTCACAAGGGTACAGGGTGCACAGGAGCTTATCCCGGCTGTCTTTGGGTGGTCAGTGGGTACAGTCTGAACTGGCCCCTAGCCAATCATAACTACCATGCATAATAAACTGGGTTAACTTTTGTGTCAAACAAGGGCTATAACAGGATACAAAAAAGCACAGGAGAACCTTGGTCATAGTGATTTTGCTTCCCTTGAAAGTGCAGGACATGTTTCAAGAAATATATATAAGAAGTATAATATATATAGATGTCAAACTCCAGTCATCACGGGCCACGATGTTCCACGTAAAATGCTTTGCTCCTCTAACAGATCTTTGTCAAACTCCTGCGAAGTTTGCTGATGAGCTGATCATTTGAATATGGTGTGTTGGAAGACGAAAACATCAAAAATATGCAGGACAGGAAGGTAGTTTGACACCACTGGCTCTAGAAGTATAATGTCTGTCAACAGTTTTCAATCCCTCATTGTTTTATTCATCGGTAGAACCGAAAATTATCCAATCCAATTTGAAAGAAGTCAGCGCATCTTCATTTCCATCCCTCAAAACAAACACGTTAGTCCCTTCATGTTTCACTACATCCATCAGCTGCACTTTTTGAAGTCCTATATTGTTTTGCTTGTAAGTTGATGAATGTGGAATCTGCGTGCACATCTTCACACACAGCGTCATTATAAAATCAATTATAAAATGACACATGAGAACATACTGTCCATGTGGTACTGTACCATATTTATTTTAGATCAATCGAGATGTATATTTGATCTAAAGGTAAAACCATCGCCAGATGGCATCGGCGAATGTCCCAATAGATCATCGCATGTCTCAAGGTTCTTCTTCTGCGTGGAAAAAAAGCAGCATTGTTTGTGCTCTCATGCTGACATCAATGATTCTGTATTTTTTTCCACCATGACAAATCCACATTGTGAATTTAAGAAAAAAAAGTGCACTCATCTCAAGTGAATGTGCCTTTGTTGGCAAACCGTTTGTTCTGTTTGGATCTTTTAACCGGCGGAGTTATATGCTGCACATCCTCATTTTTCTGAACCCTTGTTTTGTTAAGTGACATTTTTTTGAATAAAAACAAATGATTGCTTATGAAGAGAATCTGTCAATTACCTCCTGTTCATGTTCCCCTATGTTTTCCATCTGCTGTGTATGAGTGTCTCATGTTTTGGAAGGTTTCAAGCTTGATTCAAGGTAGTTTCCATTGAAGTGCACAATTGTATTACTAATACCTCATCCAGACAAGTGCGCTAAATGGACAGTTTCAACATGAATGAGCTGTGTTGGGATGGCGCATGCAGCAAAATAGCATGAAGAAAAGCGGACAGTGTCGGAATGAGGAGGTTCTGTTTAAGCCTATGTGAAAGAGAGGACCAATGTTGATTTACACTCACGGGAGAAGATGAAAACAGAGCATGTTTGCTGGTAACCTTGGAGATTGAAATGAAATCTTATATTTTCCTCATCAATTTAAAACTTTTTCTAAATGACCAGGACGTTTTGTGATTTTTCAACAATCGTACAAATGCACAGTGATTACCCAGCTGACAAAAAGTGAATTTGAGGGACATCTCCATGGAAATAAAGCCAGTGTTTGCACGAGTCTTTCGCTGCGCTTACAAATCATTCTCATAAACTCACAAATCTTGTGAGTGTATGTGGGTTTCTTCTCAGGGATTTGATTTGACTTGTTGCGATGGTGACAAACGCTTTGATTAAGAGTAGTGCACAGAGATGTGATTCTTTTTTTTGAGGGCTGGAAAATATTTTCCCCATGGTCCCATATGACACTGTACAAAGACTGGCACTCACTCACACACACACACACACACACACACACACACACACACACACACACACACACACACACACACACACACACACACACTCTCTCTCTCTCTCTTGGCAGTCCATCGAAGTCGAGGATGACGTCGCTTCCATTGCTTTGTGGGGTATTGGACAGTGGTTATTGGCGCTGGCGGCGATGCCACTGTAGGTGACTATGAAGCCCGATTCTGGAGCCACAAATCCTGCCACATTCAGGACATGTGAGGCCAGGACCGGGCTGGCGAGACGGTACTGAAGCAGCACAAAGGTGTCTTTGCTCGTGCCGCACGATCCTCCTCTGGGTGCGCTTGTCTTCAAGTTGTGTCACCCCTTCGTGGCATAAGGAGCGCCACAGTGGCCTGTTCGCTGCAGCAGACTCCAGATCGCTGGGCTTGATGTTGCAGTTCTTTAGAGTCTGTTTAAGCTGGTCTTTGTATCGCAGCTTAGGACCACCAGGCTTCCTCTTCGCTGACAAGAGTTGTCCATAAAGCACATGTCGAGGCAAGCGGCAGCTAGGCATCCGGATGACATGTCCAACCCACCGAAGTTGCCTCTTTGCCAGTATGGCCTCGATACTGGTGGAGGCAGTGCGTTGAAGGATGTCGGTGTGTGGAACACGATCCTGCCAGGTGATGCCAAGGATTCGTTGGAGGCACCTGATGTGGAATGCATCAAGGCGTCTCACATGGCGTCGATAGATGGTCCAGGCTTCTGCGCCATATAGCAGCGTGGACACACACACTGCTTGGTAGACTGCGACTTTTGTTGGAGTTCTTAAGTGGTTGTTTTCGAACACACGAGTACGCAATCTGCCAAAAGCTTTGGAGGCTTGATGGATGCGGGCCTGGACGTCATCATCAATTAGACAGGAGGGTGTTAGAATGCTGCCGAGGTAGCTGAATTGTTGGACAACCTTGAGGGGTGTGCCACTGAGGGTGAACGCTGGGGTTGGAGAACTCTCTTTTGCCATGACCTCCGTTTTGGTTACATTGATCACGAGACCGAGTGATCGGTAGACGGAGGACATGGTATCAAGGGCATTTTGCATGGCAGCTGGGCTGTGGGCCAGCAGAGCACAATCATCTGCATACTGTAGCTCGTGGATGCCGCTGATCAGGGTCTTGGTCTTGGCCTGTAGGCGTCTGATGTTAAACAGGTTACCATCCAGGCGGAATTGGATTTCTACGCCGCCACCTTCCTGGATGGACTTATGGAAGAGGAGCGTAGCTACCATCAGGAACAGGTTGAATATAGCAGGGGCCAGTACACAGCCCTGCTTCACCCCGACTTCCACAGGGAACGGGGAAGATTGCTGGCCACCAACAAGTACAGTTGCTTGCATGCCGCTGTGGAACTGTTTTAGGATGCCGAGAAATTTGGAGGGGATGCCAAATTTCTGCAGTATGGTCCAGAGAATGTCACGGTTAACTGTGTCAAATGCCTTTGTAAGGTCAATGAAGGTGATATAGAGGTCCTTGTTTTGTTCCTTGCATTTCTCCTGAACTTGGCGCGCAGCGAAGATCATGTCCAGAGTGCTTCGATCCTTCCTGAAGCCGCATTGTGTCTCTGGGAGGATGTCTTCGGTAATGTGCGATGTAAGACGGAACAGCATTACTTTTGCAAGAATCTTGCCAGCAACAGAAAGTAGGGAGATGCCACGGCTGTTGCCGCAGACTGACTTGTCCCCCTTCCTTTTGTAAATGGTGACGATGTTGCTGTCTTTCCATTCCTGAGGAAGTGTCCCGTTTTGCCAGATGTTGCAGATGAGGTGGTAAAGCTTCCGTGTCAGGAGGTAACCGCCGCTCTTGAAGACCTCAGCTGGAAGTCCATCAGGGCCAGGGCTTTTGTTGTTTTTAAGGCTCCGGATTGCAGAGAGGACCTCTGTGAACTGAGGAGGTTCATCAAGGGAGGGAACTGATGGAAGCTCTGGGAGGGAGTCAAGGACAGATGTGTCTGAAGGGTTTACTTGGTTGAGCAGGGAGTCAAAGTGCTCTGCCCAGCGCTCAAGTATTAGCTGTTTGTCCTTCAGTAGTACAGAACCGTCTGCAGATTTAACTGGGACAATGTGTTGTCTTCGTGGGCCGTGCAGGGATTTTACAGCATCATAGAAGGCGTGTGTGTTGTTGTTGTCTGCATGCCTCTGGATTTCTTGGGCCTTGCTGAGCCACCACTTGTTCTCCATCATCCTCAGCTGTTTCTGTGTTTCACCACGGATGGCCTTGTAGTGAGAGAGGAGAAGTGGAGAATGAGGGTTGGAGAGAAGTGTGGTATGGGCTTTGCGCTTGGCTTCCAGAAGCTCCTGTATGGCAGCTGAGCTGTTATCGAACCAGTCTTGATGACGTTTCTGAGTGAAGCCGATGGTCTCAGAGGCAGCTTGATGAATTGTTGTCCTCAATTTTTTCCACCTGCTTTCAACATCAAGGTCACCGTTACTGGTGTCGTTGTCCAGGCTGGCAAGTCCCTCTGCCAGCTTGTGGCGGTAGCTGGCTGCACATTCTGGGGACTCCAGGGCCCTGGTGTTAAGACGCCTTTGGGGTTGCTGTTTCTTATGAGGAGGTCGAATTCTCAGCTTGAGCCTGGACTTGATCAGTCGATGATCAGTCCAGCATTCAGCCCCACGCATGGCCCGCGTGATGCAGACATCATTTTGGTCCCGTTGCCTTGTGATGATGTAGTCCAGTAAGTGCCAATGTTTGGACCTGGGGTGCATCCATGATGCGATGTATTTCTTTTTCAGTTGAAAGATGGTGTTAGTTACAATCAACTGATGCTCAGAGCACAGAGTGAGGAGTCGGAGGCCATTGCTGTTTATTTTCCCCGTCCCGTGCCTTCCGATTACTTGTTTCCAGAGCCTGGCATCAGTACCTACTCGGGCATTGAAGTCACCCATCAGAACAAGTTTATCAGAGGCAGGGATTTTGGATATGGTAGCATCCAGGGACTCGTAGAAGGCATCTTTGGTGTTATCGTCAGCATCCAAGGTGGGAGCATAGGCGCTGATTAAAGTTGCGAAGCGACCTTTTACCAGGGGAATACGCCAGGTCATAAGCCGTTCACTGATGCCTTGGGGGGACTCAGGGATGTTACTGAGTAAGCTGCTTTTCACAGCAAAGCCAACTCCATGGAGTCTTCGCTCATTCTCTGGGAGACCCTTCCAGAAGAAGGTGTAACCTTCACCAACTTCTGTGAGTGAATCCTCGCCTGAGAACCGAGTCTCACTGAGTGCGCCAATATCGATGTTGTACCTTCTCAGCTCATGTGCGATGAGGGCAGTTCGTCTCCGAGGTCTCTCCATCCCGTCTCGAGCATCGAGGAGGGTGCGAACATTCCAGGAAGCCAGGTTCATAGTCATGGGTTTGATTATATTTCGTTTTCGACCGCAGAGGGGGGATGCCTTGGTGGCTGCGGTGGGCCACCCAGGTGTGGTGGAACAAGCAATGTTTAGGTCACCTTTTCTAGACCCTTCCCCTATAAGGGGTGAGCAGTGCGGACCCTGAATAGGGCTGCTCAGACGCACAGGATGCTGCCGAAGGATAATGTTGCTCCATCCCATCTTCGCAACGACCATCAATCCTGTACCGCCCCTGTGTAGGAATCAAGCTAGAAGCTTCCAGTCACATCCATGACCTGCCCCCGTCACTTTATCCTATCGCCAGTGGACTTATATGGTGGAAGCTGAAACCTGCGCTACTAGTGGATTTAGTGTGAGGGACGGGGCGCGCAATTCCTTCCCCCACATACTTGGCCGCACCCACTGTATTCCAGTGGCAAGAGTGAAGACTCGAGACGACCTTCAGGTGAGTGCGGTTGCAAGGGGCTGCCGGTGGTCCGATCTGTTGGACTCCGCCTACGCCTACCCCCGGGTGCGGATTTGGGATCACTCTTTGTCTGGCCTCTACCCTCCGACCTGTTCGGCTTGGGTGACCCTGCCAGGAGTACAAGACTCCAGCCGACATAGCTCTCGGGGTCACGGAGACGCGCAAAGTGCCTCACCACGATAAGGTGGTGATCCCAGTCGAGGCACACACACACACACACACACACACACACACACACACACACACATACGCACACATAGACACAGACACACACACACATACGCACACAGACACAGACACACACACACACACACACAACTTCAACAAGGAACTTCAACAAGTATGTGGATAACTAGACTGAGATCAATAAGGCTTGTAAAGAAGCTGTTGACAAACCCACTTGTTCAGTTTCTCACTGGCTCAGTTGTCTGGAACTGATCTTAAATGTTGTGTTTGTCAACAAAAATAAAGCTCATTCTTAGTTGGACAGTTGTACCTCTGCTTGTTTAGTATCCTTGCGATATCTATTTTTTTCTGAAGTATGTTTTTTAATGTTTTTTCTTGTTTTAAATGTTGGTTATGTTATCTTTAGTTTACATTTACTGGTTGAAGTGGTTAAAAAAATTGGGTATTTTGCATGCTAACTGTTTAGTCTTATTTTACAATTATGTCAAATTACACACATCTACTGCATATGGTGGGTGCACAGCTTATTAAAAAAAGGAAGCTCTTCTGGCAATTTGGTGCTGCTTCATATCCTCTCAACCAGGAACTGTCATCAGCGAAGCCTTGATGAGCTTAATACTGCTTGATTAACCTGATTCCTCTCTTGCAATGAATGGGAGGAGGTTACAGCACCAAACCACAATATTCAAAGTGATTTTACGCCATCATACACTTGCGCAGAACACTTGCCTCAGCATAGCACGTGCATGCAAAGGGACACAAAACCTCAAGGTCCATAGTCTCCCCCACATCCACCCACTTTTCTCCAGCCTCTCATTTGCTGCAGAGGTTTCGCTCGTCGCTATGGTAACTTGAGTTTCCTGCCAAGACCGCTTCCACTGCACCAGATTTCTTCATTTCCTCTTTTCCCACTTGTGACCAACTACTCCATTTCCTGTTTTAACCTATGCTTGCCTCAAAGTCAAGGAGAGTTTTAAATGAGTTGACTCATAGCAATTCAAAATCTGCAAACTCAAATAAGAAACAATTACAATTTTTCTCAAACAGTGAGCATGAACGACGACACCTGTGTAAACACTGTTGAATGGCTCACTTCAACGATTAACTAAGACATTAGTTTTGAAGGAATGATGAAGCATGGAGAAAGTGGTTCAATATTTGTGAGTCAGACGTGGATTTTGGTCATTGCCAGAAGACAGGTGTTTCGATACATGAAACAGGTTGAGGGTATCTCTGAAAAAATATACTTGTCAGAAGTGTGACTGATGTGGGGTGACCCAATCCAGAAAAAGGGGGAACGTGCAGTTGCTACAATTGTGTACATGATGTGGCTGCCATGCCAGTTTGCTTCACTGCTTGATGTTGTGGTTGTTGTACCGTCTATCTGTTTTGCCCTAGTATACAGACTTTCAATATGGGTTGGGATTTATCCATGACAATAGTTGTCAGAAGTGGGATTGTCACCATTGGCATGATCTCACTGTCGGTGTGTACACAATATCGCTGCCATGCTGAATATAATGCCTGGTGAACCAGTATTCTGGTTCATATCGGGTTGGGGTACTTCAAGACACTTGATGTAAAAAGTGGGATTGTCAGACGAGCTCTGCATGCAGATTCTTGGATGATGGGTCACAGCTAGTGCGAGTGATTGGTCATTAAGGAACCATGACTCAGGGAAAGGCAATAGAAGCATGATTTAATATTCTAAGTCTTTAATAGATTTTATGCATATCTGTCGTATCTGATTTATCTTTACTGAGGCTCTGTTGGTTGATGAGAACATTTCTCTGTTCGTGAGCATTTTTAAAAATGGATGTGTTGCTGCAAAAAAGGCATTTTTTTTGACTCACGAACGTTGACTTTTTAATAAACAGTAATGGGGTCAGAATCAATAAGACTGGATTCATATTGGTTGTTGGGTTGTATCAACTTCAAATGCAAAATGTTATTTGGTACAGTTTATGTTCAGCAGCTAAAAAGAGGGCTTTTTCAGATAAACCCACACAGTTGTCTCTGCACAGATGAGAAATATCTATTCCCCCACCCAAAAAAAAGGCATATTTAATATGAATGAAATTGGCCCAACAATTCGGAAACACTTGCACTTTCTGAGAAGGACTAAGCAAAGTCTTTTATTGTTATCTATTGTTATCAACTAATGCAATTGGGAATAGTCAGACGGCAACAACGGACCTGCTTAATAAAAGGCACAGATTCCGTGACCTACAGTAAACCAGCACTCAAAGTTTCCTCACAGCATCTGTTTTGCGAGGAAAGCACACTGTCAAGTCAAAGTGAAACTTGTGCATGCTGGCTTGCTGAAGCATCTCACTGACGGCAGCCATCAGAGAATCCTGGTCTAAATCTTGATGCGTAACCTTTACCCAATGTGGAACATCTGGGTAATGAGGTCTGGGAAACCAACCAAATGCAATCTTTTTTTCATAGTTTCAATTGAGTAAGGGGCACGGCAGACTTTGCAACGATGAGACACCTCTCAATTTCACACAAAGACTGGCACATAAAGTGCTATTGCACGGCAAACTAATCACCTCTGCTCCGAGCGAACAGTTTGGTCACAAAGAAGTGAGATAGGAGGCTTGGTTAGAAAATTGCAATTGTGAAGAATTCTGCATTGTGGATTTGAATCTTGATGAAATTGTTATTGCTTGTCAAACACCAACAGGTGTTTATGATAATACTAGTGCAGCGTGTACTCCTGGAGACAAATTACTTGTGTGTTTTAAATATTTGACCTATAAAGATGATTCTGATTACTGAGTGGAAAGCACATTGGCTGCTGCCAATAATGCAGAGTCGAAATTACCTGTGCAGTTCTCATCTCATCTCATTTTCCGTACCGCTTACTCCTCATTAGGGTTACGGGGGTTGCTGGAGCCTATCTCAGCTGTCTGCGGGCACGAGGCGGGGGACACCCTGAATTGGTTGCCAGCCAATCGCAGGGCACACAATGACATACAACAGTCACACTCACACCTAAGGACAATTTGGAGTGGTCAATCTGCCTGCCATGCATGTTTTTGGAGTATGGGAGGAAACCGGAGGACCCACGCGGGTCCGGGGAGAACATGCAAACTCCACACAGGGAGGCCGGATCGGGACGCGAACCGGCGACCTCTGCACTGTCAAGCCGGTGTGCTAACCACTCGACTACCGGGCCGCCCCTGTGCAGTTCATTGTGTTTATATCTTAACTTCTGCCAAAAAACGTTGATATGCTGTAAATATCGCTCCGGGTTTCGGCACGCAGCTGTTCCTTTTAGTTCCTCTTAATGGCACGATGAATACATGTTTCATTCATTCATTCATTCATTCTCCGAACTGCTTCATTTTCACTTAAATTGTAGTATTGACAAAAAGAGTGGCTTTTCTCCCAAGCTTCTTCTGTCTCTTGCTTGGTAACTAAGTTGTGAAGAGACTACTACAAATAGTTATTATAATGTTTTGATTCCTATCAATTTGGAATGCGATTCTGGGTGAATGCTGTGAGTATTCTCTGCCATTATTTAGCAAGGGTCTATGTGAACCTAACTGGACTCACTCACTGTTTTGGTTTGGAACACACAGCAAAATAAAAACAACAAAAAAATACAAAAATTCTCAAGTTGGTGAGTCAAGGTACCACTTTCCACAAATTATTCTCTGAGAGGTGACCAAGCTTCAGTCCACTCATGAGCGTCTAGGGCAGCCATGGGCAAACTACGGCCCGCGGGCCACATACGGCCCGTTAGGCTTTTCAATCCGGCCCGCCGAACTTGCCCAAATTATAGTACAAACAGTGTCTAAAACTCATGACAAAAAGCTAGCGAACAACAGGGCAGAAAACTGAAAAGTTGCCGGCCCCATTTTTCCCAACTTGAAGCAAAATGAGAGCAATCCCATTAAGAAACATTGTCACAAAGTATAAAGTTTTTTTTTTTTAAATCAAGAATGCACCAACTACAAATGCTACTTTGCTTAATTTACAGCAAATGCGCATGGCTGCAAATTTTGCTACAGTAGTCGATTGTCATTGTGGTGCACAATGCAACGTTTGCATTGATTCCTACGAGCCACTAAGCCCCTTTCATAAGTCTCACGTACACTTTACAGTGACGGTTTAATGTAAATTTACGTTTTGTAGCGTCACATATGTTGTTAGCTTCTTTTGAATCTTTTTTCTGGGCTGAGGTTCTGTGCATCTATTTTGGAAAATGACATGCAATTGCACAACTTTATAACGCTTGCGAAAGTCCGGAAGAAAGAAGCAGGCTTCTGATTGGCTGCCGTGCCGAGTATGCAAATTTCAACTGCAGGTAGCCTGTCAGTGTGCTCGGCAACGGTACACGTGTATTGTTTGCGCGTGACGGCGACGGCGTCAATGGAGAGTTTGTTGAGCGCGCGGTCAGGACAAACCATCTATGATTTGGCGGAATTTAACACAAGTAGGTATTATTGAGCTTGAATATTTCGTTGTGTAATATGTTTTGAATGTTGAAAGTGATTCCATTTTTCAATAAATGTTGATTTCTTTAACTTTGCCCCTTCAATGAAAACTTATTAAAAACAGACGCAATCTTGATAAATCAGAATCAGAATCAGAATACCTTTATTCGTCCCGCAATGGGGAAATCACAGTGCATATGTTATTTTAATCTATTTCCATTTCCTCCTCCAAGTATCTGCGAAATAGTATGTAAACGCCATATTCCTTGAGACAAATTTATTAACGGATCAGGGATATTTTTCACATTTGAAAGACAGTTAATAAATTGGGTTGTAGTGTTCTTACTGTGCTATGAGGTTTGTACACACTGCATTTAAAGGACAACCGGCACCATTTTTTTGTTTCCCACTGACATCAGAAAAACGTTTTATAGCATCTAAAATACCCAAATCAGGCAGGCTGATATTTTTAGTTAAATGAGAATCACAAATAAAAATGACTTCAAAATGAATCCAGAAATGGCCAGTTTCAGAAGGTCCCACCCCCTTGTTCGTGACGTCATGCCAAGACGACTTGCCTTGCTCGAGAATCAAAACAATGGCTTCAGATTCGGAGAAGATGTTTTCTTGTTACTCATCCAGTTATGAATATGACTCAAATAGTTCTGAAGAGGAAAGCATAAATGTTTGCAATTGATTCAAGGAGTCCTCCCATATCAATTCGAGCCGTCAATGACAGCAATGTAGCACCCAGAAAATGCAGAAGATTGCGCCCAAGCTCCGTTGGAAATGGGCTGATTTGTCAGCTGGGAATTTGTGTCAGCGAATATCAAATAGTTGTCTTGGTGCAACACACAACGATTCACCATTGTGTTATTTATGCGTTTTCCTTCTAATTTTGCCATCAACACAGATCAACACGAAGATTTCAGACCAAACAAAGTACCCAAAATGCATTGTGTGTCGCTTTCTCGGTCAGGGGCGATCCATCGTCATCAACTCGAAAACAAGACTTCATGAATATTCAGCGCAAGTCTTAAAACGTAAATTATAGATATATGCTGTGGAAT
Source organism: Hippocampus bargibanti (assembly GCF_051943395.1). Lineage (NCBI taxonomy): Eukaryota > Metazoa > Chordata > Actinopteri > Syngnathiformes > Syngnathidae > Hippocampus > Hippocampus bargibanti. The sequence goes on along the minus strand of NC_142738.1, from coordinate 13,610,569 downwards.
CTTTGTAAAATACACTCAGTCGAAGTCATTTGAAGTGATTTTATAAATGATGGACATAACTTGTCGGAAGGCGTCGGTTGTCCTATAATGCTTTAGGTTTAGTATTTCCGGCCCAAACACTCCCTCCAAATGCTCCTGGCCCGGCCCCTCTGTCAAATTTTAGAACCCGATGCGGCCCGCGAGTCAAAAAGTTTGCCCACCCCTGGTCTAGGGCAACACAGACACACAGCATTTCCCTGACTCACTCTTGGGCGAAAAAAAAATAAAAACAAAAATCTACCCAAAAGGCCAGAAAAGAAGTAATGAGATTCTGAGTTTCCTCACTTTATATTGCCCAACAGCTGAATCGTGATCTGTGTTGAGTTTGCTACCACAACATAGGTCAGACGGGCAGAGCCATGAAAGATGACACATTGTTTGCTCTGCACAAGACTCACTATTTGGCTGGAGCTGGAAAGACAATCACACACATCTTGTGCTACACAGACAGACTGTAGTCATCCAATTCATATTTTCATTTTCTCCAATTTGTAAAATCACAATATGGCACGGCAATATGTGTGGTTGCGTGGGTGTATGATGGGTTGCCTTTATGCATGACGGCTGCGTTTCCATTAGCACCTGGCTGCCTGCACCTCACCATTTGTGTCACTGCTGTGTTCCAGAACAGATTGTGGATGGACAGTAAGTACATTACGGTTCATTTAGTCTTAACTTAAAATAGTGGGTTTGAAACTGTATGGTACAATTATTGTTTTCCTCTTTCTTGGAATGTTTGTTTTGTTTTGTTTTGTTTTTAATATTCTAGGTTAGTTCACAACGACTACAGTAGGAAAACAAAAGGAAAGAAAGGTCATTTGAAATGATAACATAAAAATGTACAACATACCAACAGTGTGACAGCATTTATTACATTATCAAATTAAATATAGAATGGAGTGAATATGTCCATTTCAGGATCAGTTGTTCTTTTTGGGATGTGAATGATTCTGTCACGGTTTGCAAGGTGGTGATGGCAGATGTGGATCCCAAAAAGCAGGCAAGAGGGAGCAGAAGGTTGTGTTTGACAAATTGTACTAAAATAAAGTCAACAGGAACAAAATCTAAAACGTTAAAATCATTTGAACAGAAAAATACAAAGTATCAAAAGAAAACTGAGACTAAAAGTCCGCCAAGGTTAAACAAAAACATCCACAGCATACAATGCATAAAATTGCATACAAAGCATACAACAATGACCCGAGAGCGAATGGTCGTACCGGGAGTCCTTTTGAGTGTCACTGATTGGGAAGGCAGGGCTGACAGCGCTATCCGTTGGTCACCCATCCGAACGTAGCAGTCCGCCACTGATCGGGACGACCAGCACCTGTGCAGGTGCAGGCGGGGCCGACAGTGCCACCCGTTGGTCGCCAACCAGATCATGACAGATTCTGACAAGTCCAAAAGTAATAGTTTGGCCAAGTCTGACGAACAACTACGTAAATGGAAACTTTCACAACAGCGGTTTGATCCATGATTTGACACATTTTCAAGGACATACACCTTTCTTTGACTCTTCCAGTCTCTGTGCAAATATGTATTGGTTCACACGTGGATCCTAGCTAAGCGTTATCAGTCAGTTGTAACAGCAATGCAGACAAACCGGAAGATTCTCACAAAGGCAGATGAAATGTATCAAACACCAACATGGATCTATGCCATTAAACTCTTTGTTAGAAAACAGCAAGTTTTGAAAAAAGTACTTAATTCCAAAACCATTGGAATTATGCACTCAAAAGTTGAGAGATGTTCAAATAAATGTCAATCACAAGTGTTACTGTGCATTTTAATGTCATTGGGCCTGTAGGCCAAACATTTTGTAAGTACTGTAAAGCCCACCTAAAAGCATTCACCTTTTTCAAAAGCTGATGGTCCGCCTTATATTCTGATTCCCACATAGGTGGATTTCTTTGCAATATTATTTCAAATTCCTGTCAAGTGCTTTGTGACAGCTGCAGCAGTTGTGAAGGCTTAAAATAAATAAAGCTGTATTTTAGTGTATTGTATTCCCTTGAGCGTTGCTCCATCTATTGGCTGTATGACTCAAAGTCGGCCACTATTGTAGCTTCTATTCTGTGCGCCTTACAATGTGATGCACTCTCTATATGAAAATAGGTCATTCGTACAAAGTGCGCCATTTCATGTGGGAAATACGGTCATTGGTCTTCATTAAGCTTCTGACCGCGATGGGTGGAAAGTGGCGTCATTGTAGTATTTCTATATTTAGATAAACATCTGTCTAATGTCACACTTGGTAACACAGCAGGTTCAGTGTCTGCCAGGCAGACAAATCCACTAGCAGCTTCTTCAAGGCTTCAACCAGCACTGTCCTAAACAGACTCTGGAGGCCATTTTGGAGAAAAGAAGGGATTGTGTTTACTTGAAAGCACAGACAAAAGGCTGTGTTTACTTGTTCGCCTCAGCAGTACGTCAATTGCAGATTTTCAATCAATGTCCAACTGTGTCGTCTTTCACAAGCGAGGCCAACCACGCGGATGCTAATGAGTTCTTGCATCAAAACAGCAGGTTGCGGCTGAGAGTTGGCCCTCCATCCATGCATTGACAACCTCGGCAAACCATTGCGCCACTCACGCTGATTATAATAGGGCCACATGACACTGAACCGCTCCGGATATTTTGAATTAATGAATTCCTCACGATGATAATAAGCAGACATAAAAGTTAACATTTGTGCAACACTTGATATCACTTTGAGTGAGTTGATTTTATAGAAAATCACATAATAAACCAAGCATGACATCACACTTGATGTCGACTATTTTCCTGTATCATGGCCCAGGGTTTGCTCCCCTACTAGCCAGTTCTTTGTTCAACATATACAATATAAGCCTACACTGTTATGACCATAAAGCATTGTACTCACTGTAATTTAACCATGCTGGACAAGCTTAATATTTCAACAGCGTTTTGAATGTTGCTCAACTAATTGAAAATGTGTGGTAGTTCCTGCTAAAACACACACACACACACACACACACACACACACACACACACACACACACACACAGCATGATCGCATGTTATTTGACAGAGAACACAGCATGCAATCACGACACAAATGTTGCCCTTGGTTGCAGTTGCATGTGACATCACAGCAAGCTGAAGTGTCAAAAGAATCCATTGCTTTTATTAAATCCTCATGTTTTATTGATCTTCATGTGACATGGCATGCATCATGCAACGAACAGAACTGATCCCAAACATCCTGTTCAAACTATGTGTATTTGAAATATTGATTTGAAGTCAGCCATGTGCATTCATCTACAGCACTGCTAACATGTACAGCGAATAAATTCTGGACCAAATCCGGTCAGTGAGTCATTTCTAACCCATAGTGTATTTTCATATAATGAATCACTAAAAGTATAAGGACATTTGTTAAGAAAAATAAAGAAATGAAAACTGAGATGTTATTTTTTTTAGTCTCATTGCGCGTGCGTGTGCATGTGTGTGCGTGTGTGTGTGCGTGTGTGTGTGTGTGTGTGTGTGTGTGTGTGTGTGTGTGTGTGTGTGTGTGCGTGTGTGTGTGTGTGTGTGTGTGTGTGTGTGTTTGTGTGTGTATTTATGTATGTGTGTGGTTAATGAGAGGGAAAGGTTCATACCACAAAAAGTTAAATTATATTTTAACCAAATTCTCTACAGGCGTGAGGACTTTGAATGTACCCATTCAGAAACCTCACTCCTGCTGTTATTTCAGTTTCAAGTTCACTTTTTATTTCCTTGTTTTTAAAGAAGTTGAAGTGGGAAATGGGGGTGACATTTAGTGCTCAAATGTAACACTATAGTCCTTTTCTAAACTTATCAGCAACGGTGGTCGTCACTCCTTATCTGGAGTTATCCGGACCTCACAAAACCATTGAAACAGGAGTATGTGTGTGTGTGTGTGTGTGTGTGTGTGTGTGTGTGTTTGTGTGTGTATTTATGTATGTGTGTGGTTAATGAGAGGGAAAGGTTCATACCACAAAAAGTTAAATTTAACCAAATTCTCTACAGGCGTGAGGACTTTGAATGTACCCATTCAGAAACCTCACTCCTGCTGTTATTTCGGTTCCAAGTCCACTTTTTATTTCTTTATTTTTAAAGAAGTTGAAGTGGGAAATGGGGTGACATTTAGTGTTCAAATATAACACTATAGTACTTTTCTAAACTTATCAGCAACGGTGGTCCTCGCTCCTTATCGGGAGTTATCCGGACCTCACAAAACCATTGAAACAGGAAAGTGTGTGTGTGTGTGTGTGTGTGTGTGTGTGCGTGTGTGTGTGTGTGTGTGTGGAAATGCATTACATACTGAACCAGCCAGAGTAAATGTCCCATTTTGTAAAAGAAGGAAAAAAACTAAACATTGTATTTGCAGAAAGGGCAATCACTGGCAGTGCAGAAGGTGGCAGCATACTGGAATTGACTTTTTGCAGCACAGTATAGACAAAGGTGAACGTTAATGATAAACAGCTTCATAAAAATCATGTGATTTGCACTATTTGCCTGTGTTGTCCTTCAAACTGGCTGGTGCATAAGTTATACGAGCTACTCATAAATGTCACAACACTCACAGCACGCTGATCCAAGAATAATGTAAGAAATACAACTACCTCCACCGCATACATCAGTGGAACACAGTGTTTGTCTCAAAGCCTTCAGTAGTGCTACATCTGAATCAATCCAACCCTTAAGAACTATTTTAAGACTACACAACTTTTACCGCAAAAACCGCTGCAACTCATATAAATAAAAAGTGTTGTGTTATTTATTACAAGTCCACTAGAGAGTACCCTTAGCCAGGAAATAAGGCCTGCAAGAAGGCCTTGTTGTCACCAACTCGAAATCTGATTAATTAGAGCAACCGTTTGATTGACACATTTGATGCGACAGGGCCCTCAGAACTGATTGTGAAGGCGTCCAGGTAGATTTCTGACCCTGGTAACAAATTATGGCTTAGATGTGCTTGGTTAAATGCTTAAATACGAAAATCCACATATGGAAGCAGCACAACAGGCGAAAAGAAATAAAAAGAAGTTGAAAGATAATTTGGAATTATTTAATAAGAATTCATGGACACCACTGCAAAAATCCCATTACACCACCTGTGCCACAATTTAGACAAAAAAGTCTGGTTAATCTTCAATTACCAGATTGGCAGTAGCACCAGGGGGCGTGTCAAAGAAAACACTCTCGTCCACGCAAATGGCCAGCACGGTGATATGCCCAATTCCCAAACACTGCGAACTAAACTTAGCCTGGCACAAAAAAAACTAAAAACAAAAAGCGGAGCAAAGCAAAGCCGGGGGCAAAGTCACCACTGTCATCAACCATCACTGTGACAGTGATGGTTGCATCAGTGGTTGGTCTCAAGTGACGGGCAGAGACACTCTCCACCTCAGACGACAGCCTAGACAACAGCCAAGTGACGTGACCTTGATGACTTAACTACCATTTTTTCCTGCACTCGCATCCCCAAAATGTGGTTCAAATCACACTGTGGGTGTGGATTACAGAATCACTCAAAACCATCATATAAAGACTGTAATTAAGCCAGGCAGATGTGGCAATGACACTGGAGTCCACTAGTGTTGGCCCCTCACAGCAAGACAACTCAATCATACACTCTCCTTCCTAACTGTCTTTTGGGGTTCATCTGGGGAACCCTCAGGTGCCTGACACCACATGACAAACTCAAGGCTCGATCTGTCTCATCACTAAGGAAAATCAAATGCATCCACGTGCCGTTTCTTGTAAAACTGATTTTTTCCCTTTGGTTTTGGAAGAAAAACAGTCCAAAAATTGATATTTTCCGTCTCTTTATACTGATATCACAAGCATTTTCCAACTTTGCTTTGAAACATCATATTTATATTTGCTTGTCACGACCTTCCATGACTGATTTAATTATTTGATGATAGAAAAAGAAAATAACAGTCAAATTCAGTTTAGAGAAGCATGCATACAAGTAAAATGAATTAGCATTCTGCGGTCTGTTTTATTGCCATTTCTCTCTCCTACCACCCTTCTCTCCAGCCTATAGAAGCATTTGTTTTTAACTCGCTAAAGTTTTTCATAAAAGCATGGGGAATCACGTCAGGCTTAGCACAAGGAAAAGTGTGAATGACAAGAGTTGCATAACATACATGTAATATTCCCCTCTTCATATATTGTGTCTTTGTTTCGCGATTCCATGCGGGTGCAAGGTAATCTCCTTAATCATGGTAATCTCCCATAGCTAAGATTCACGCCTTCTCTAATTAACTTTGACCAATAGTAGTTTCAGAGAAACACAGCCTGCAAAAGACACGGGCATCATTCCGCATACACTATTATTACAATGTTACACTACTATAAAATGTCGACCCCGTGTGTATACAAGCAGCATTTAAAATAAAACTTAAAAAGATATACATTTATAAATGTAGCTCTGCATAAAGACTGGAAATTGTAGCATTCCTCCTAACAAGTAAAGAGCAGTTTTGAATTTTCGATAACAAAGAATTAGTAACGGGAGTACCAATATCTCATAAGGCTGATTCTTAATTCAATACCCGTAATGGCTGCCGATACTGGTATCTTGCCACGGTTTTTGCCACCATCAGAAAATAAAAGTCAAATATGTCTGTGATAGAGAATAGACAGAATAGAAGTTATTATATTTAAAAGTTTCAAGGTTAGTTAGCCGCCAAAGACAAAGCCCACAATGGAAGCACAGAGAAACCTGGGGTGCTGAGGTCAACAGACACAGCCTGTTGACCTGTTATCTTCATGTAGGAGATCTGGACTTGGACTAATTTAGTATTGGTCAACTCCTTCACAGGACTAATTTAGGACTAGTTACTCCTTCACAGGAAGAGGTTATTAGCCAGGTTACAAATCTATCAGTTCATGGAAAGGACACCCAATTAAAATCTATGTTCTGTTGTTTTATAGTTGTTGGTGCTTGGGACATCCAGGGGTGTGGTAGTCAAATCAAGAAGACTATGTTTTACTTATGTTTTAGTTAAATTTGCATATACTCTCAATAAATAGCTTGGCAGAGGGCTGCAGAAGTTGGCCGTCGGTCATGAATGGCTGCGTCCCCTGCCGGCGGTAAAATACAATCTTACTGTGTTCGAGACTTTGTTCACAGTGTCCGACCGAAGATCTCTGACAGTCTGATCAATCTGATCAGGATGCCTCATGGTGCCGATGGTGAGGTAGTCTGGGCATGGCCCGCTGGCAGAAGACCCGGGACACACTGGAGAGACCGTCACCCAGTTGGCCTGGAAACGCCTCGGGATCTGCCAGGAAGACCTGGAAGAAGTGGCTGGGTAGAGTAAAGTCTGGGCTTCCCTACTAAAGCTGCTGCCCCTGTTGCGTCACACGAGTGTATGATTTTGAAGTGCGCCTTTCAACACTTTCATGTCTTTCAATTCCTTGATCTCCTTGATGTGCGTATCACCCTGACGCATAGCACACGCTTGCAAATTGTATAAAAGAAGCTGTCGCGGGACAGAGAGACCGGGCGAACCACGGGGCAGACTCAACTCGGACTCACGCCCGGCTCATGCCGGGCGTCGGACGGACATCACGGCACGACTTGCTCGACTCCACGCCACGATCAAGCTCTGCGCGTCACCTGCCTGGGAGATCTGACAACGAACCTACTTACAAATAAAGAGAAACATCAAACTCTTTATTGGCGAGCCAGCCAGGAGGATTTTTTCCCTCCTCCTCAGCCCAATCAACTCTCCAAATGGAAAGATCCAGATTTCCCAGCCGCCCGTGAACCCGGCATCTTCACAGCAAGACCCCTCAAGCCGAGCTCCCGATGGGCCGCCACCACCCGTAGGCGCCCCGACCCCACCGTGAAACCTGCCGCACCCTGATGGCCGACATCGTCCAATTCGCCTGGCGACTCTGCAACTAGCTGCATCGTATATGTCCACGATCGCACATCGTCGGACATCGCTTATGTCCACGATCGGACATCATATATGTCCACGATCGGACATCGTCGGACATCGCTTATGTCCACGATCGGATTTCGGGAAGACGCTTCATGGCCGACACGGCCGCCGACGTCAGCGTTCTTCCTCAGCGTCCTGCAGAGCGCCATGGCAGCGCGATCAACGCCACCGTCGCCGATGACCCGCCTGTCCGTGCCCGGCAGCATGGCCAACCCCACGCACCTTCGTCCTCACAATCCCTCATCGATTCTCCGATTTGACCGATCCCAGCCGAACAACTCACGGTGAGAAGACCTTCCGGCATCGACTCGACGGCCGCGAGGAAAGTTTCCATCGATCGACTCAAACTGGCAATCGTAGGGCACTCTTTGCCGTGCTCCCGTACAACGACTTCAGGCACCACGAAACCTCCTCGGAAACCACCCCACCGACGCCTGCCATGCCCGGTGACCGTCATCTTGCCTGGCCTCACCATGTCGCAGAATTACTTTTGTTTTTATTTCTTTTTCCTTCATCGTTTTCACAGACTTCGGATCCAGGAGGGGAGCCCTGTTGCGTCACACGAGTGTATGATTTTGAAGTGCGCCTTTCAACACTTTCATGTCTTTCAATTCCTTGATCTCCTTGATGTACGTATCACCCTGACGCATAGCACACGCTTGCAAATTGTATAAAAGAAGCTGTCGCGGGACAGAGAGACCGGGCGAACCACGGGGCAGACTCAACTCGGACTCACGCCCGGCTCATGCCGGGCGTCGGACGGACATCACGGCACGACTTGCTCGACTCCACGCCACTATCAAGCTCTGCGCGTCACCTGCCTGGGAGATCTGACAACGAACCTACTTACAAATAAAGAGAAACATCAAACTCTTTACCCCCGACCCAGGATAAGTGGCAGACGATGGATGGATGGATGGATGGATGGATGGATGGATGGATGGATGGATGGATGGATGGATGGATGGATGGATGGATGGATGGATGGATGGATGGATGGATGCCTGACAAATGGCAAGTAAGATATAAATTATGTAAGTATACATATACAGTATTCGTATGATTAATGTCACTGCTTTGTTGAATATGACTTGGGTGTCACAATACTACATACAATTATTAGTCCATAACTTTATGGATTAAGTACATTGTGCCATGTAATGCATACTGAGAAACGAGTGGCTTCACACACCAGCTTCCATTATCATGGATGTCACATAAACCAAAAATTCCCACATGCAATTTCTGGATTGAAAACACACAATTTGGCATCGACAAGAGATTGTCATAAAAATCGGTTGAGAAAGAAGCAGGTTATGACTTATTTTCAACATGTGCATTACATTGAAATTTGCTTCAGCATGCCTAAAAAAATAATAATTACAAATCTTGCCCATCTTGTGCGAAGTTTACATGTTCTCTCTCTATCCACTCCGGCCGCCCGTGTTTGTGTGTTTTAGCAGATGTCCTTCCACATTTAAAAAAATGCCCATGGTAGGTTGATTGCATGTACTAAATTGTATTTCAATGAAATCGTGACCGTGAATGGGTATTTGTCTATGTGTGGCATACAATTGCCTTGCAACCAGTTCAACGTGTACTTGGCCTGCTGCGTAATGCAAACTATGATAGGTTAACGTATGTTGGCACCCCTTGTGAGGAGAATCAGATCAAATCAGGTGTTTATCTGTGGTATCGTCAAAGAGCATGTGCCTTCGTCGGATTCTGAAAATTGAGTAGAAACTGCTCAATCAACAGTTCTCTGCACATCTATAAAACAGTGAGGCATCACTGTCTCTTTGTAAACTCAAAGAACTGTTTGTCAAGGGAGCTGATCTCAGACTATAAAGACTTGATATGTTTCTTTTTTTCTGGTGCTTGGGTCTGTCCTGCAAAGTTTTTTTTAAGATTCAGGAATTACCAAATGTGTGTCCATTGTATTCCCATGCTCCAATTGTATGGGGCATCAAAAATATGATGTTTAAAGGTATGCCTTTTAAGTATGAATTGTACAGGTCACCGAGCATGCTGGTGAACATTTCACATTTGCAGGTTGGGATATAACAGTGAAAAATGCAGTCTTGCCTATAATTGCCAGACATTCTGGGTGGTATTCGCCTCCAGTAGCCTATGCCGTAATATTAAACAAGCTGTCTGCAGGCTTGCGAGTGGCCATAGAAGTCAAAGTCATTAGTATTTTATTTCATATCGTCTATGTGCTTGAGGGAACGTCATTATGACTGCACCCTATGTCAAAAGAGCTTCTACATTGGTTCTATGGCTTTCCATGCGCTCACATCATTGCTTTTTGTAGCACTTGTCGTGCAAGTTACGCCGCTGAGATAAGGTTGGCTTACAAATTAAGAGGTCAGCTGCTTTTTTTTGAGCGGTTGGTCAAAATGAGCCCTTTTGGTAGCGTTCTTCATCACCTCCATGACAGCTTGCAGTAAGCGCCAGCAGCAGAGAATGGCTCATGTTCAAATTGACTTTCTTAGAATGCAACAGAATTTGTTTTGGGAGATGGGGGCAAAAAAGTAAGCTCATTACTCTTACGTTTTCATATTTACAAAATCCTGTTACCACCGCGAAGGAAGGTGTTGCCAGGTGAGAGATCGTCTCAATTTGGTTAAACTGCATGTTTCTCCTTTAGCAAAACACCGGCTAAGACATTTGTAGCAAGAACAGATATTTCAATGAATAGTTATGCTCCGCTTGAAAATAAAGATTTGGTAGTGTTTTTTTTTTTTAATTCTTTGATTCTTAGATTCTTTTGACTTACAGCAGCACAAACCTCACCTCAATTTCGAGCTACCGCTAAGCTTCTCTTTGATTCTCAGTGACACCACCTGCCATTTTTATGCAACCTATATTATTTTCTGACACCTCATTCTAGTTTTTAGGACTGTCCGGGCTTGCTGATCTTGAGTTTATAATGGGGTTCTGATCCTGATCCTGTGGCAGAGAAACCAAATGTGTCCTAAAAATATGGTTTGTATTTGTTTTAATCTAATTAAGACAGTAAAAACACTATTAAATGACATTAAATATATGTGTAAAACATAAAGAGACTTGGTTTTCCTTTGCCCGGACACGGGTCACCGGGGCCCCTCTCTGGAGATGCAGCTCGTTGGCGAGCGCCTGGTGGCTGGGCCTACACCCATGGGGCCCGGTCGGGCTTGCCCCGAAGAGGAAACGTAGGTCCCCCTTCTCAAGGGCTCACCACATTAGTTCTTGGGACGTGGAACGTCACCTCTCTTACAGGGAAGGAGCCCGAGCTGGTGCACGAGGTCGAAAAGTTCCGACTAGACATAGTTGGGCTTGCCTCCATACACAGCCTGGGTTCCGGTACCAGCCCTCTCGAGAGGGGTTGGACTCTCTTCCACTCTGGAGTTGCCCACGGTGAGAGGCATAGAGCAGGTGTCGGCATACTTATTGCCCCCCGGCTCGCCGCCTGTACGTTGGGATTCTCCCCGGTAGGCGAAAGGGTTGCTACCCTCCGCCTTCGGGTGCGGGAAACGGCTTCTGACTGTTGTTTGTGCATATGCACCAAACAGCAGTTCAGTGTACCCATCCTTTTTGGAGACCTTCGGGGGTGTGCTGGAGAGCACTCCCCCTGGGGACTCCCTTGTTTTGCTGGGCGATTTCAATGCTCATGTGGGCAATGACAGTAAGACCTGGAGGGGTGTGATTGGGAGGAACGGTCCCCCCCGATCAGAACAGGAGTGGTGTTTTGTCGTCGGACTTCTGTGCTCGACACAGATTGTCTATAACAAACACTTTATTCAAACATAAGGGTATCCATATGTGCACGTGGCACCAGGACACCCTTGGTCGCAGTTCGAAGATTGACTTTATAGTTGTATCATCGGATTTGCGGCCTCATGTTTTGGACACTCGAGTGAAGTGAGGGGCGGAGCTGTCAACTGATCACCACTTGGTGGTGAGTAGGCTCCGTTGATGGCGGAAGATGCCAGTCCGACCCTTTGTCACGATTCTGTTCATAACCTTTATGGACAGAATTTCCAGCCGAAGCGTTGGAGGTTTCCGTTTTGGTGGCCTCAGTATCGCATCTCTGCTTTTTGTAGGTGATGTGGTACTGTTGGGGCCTTCAAGTGGAGCTCTCCAACTCTCTCTGGAGCGTTTCGCAGCCGAATGTGAAGCGGCTGGGACGAGAATCAGCACCTCAAAATCTGAGACAATGGTTCTCACTCGGGAAAAGGTGGAGTGCCCTCTGTGGGTCAGGGAGGAGATTTTGCCTCAAGTGGAGGAGTTTAAGTATCTGGGATCTGGGATCTTGATCGCGAATGAGGGTGTGAGGGAGCAAGTGGTCGACAGGCGGATCGGTGCGCCGTCTGCTGTGATGCGGACTTTGTACCGATCTGTCGTGGTGAAGAAGGAGCTGAGCCAAAAAGCAAAGCTCTCGATCTACTGGTCGATCTACATCCCAACCCGCATCTATGGTCACGAGCCATGGGTTGTGTCCGAAAGAACGAGATCCCGGATGCAAGCAGCCGAAATGAGCTTTCTATGTTGGGTGTTCGGCTCTCCCTTAGAGATAAGGTGAGAAACTCGGTCATCCGGGAGGAGCTCAAAGTCTCCTCCACATAGAGAGGAGCCAGATGAGGTGGCTCGGGCATCTGATTAGGATGCCCCCAAGACGCCTCCCTGGTGAGGTGTTCCAGGCATGCCCCACTGGCAGGAGACCTCGGGGACGACCCAAAACACGCTGGAGAGACTATGTCTCCCAGCTGGCCTGGGAACGCCTCGGGATCCGCCAGGGCGAACTAGAAGAAGTGGCTGGGGAAAGGGAAGTCTGGGCTTCCCTACTGAAGCTGCTGCCCCCGCGTCCCGACCCCAGATAAGCGGCAGAAGATGGATGGATGTACATAAAACACTTGGAGGCTATAAAACTAAAACAAGGGGCTGTGACTATGAGGAAGATCATGTCGTCCAGTAACCAGATTGTCACATATTCAGTTCCTGCTCTCTCTCAGCCATGTGTCAGCATTTCCTTGGGTGGGACACTTCACCCACTTTGACCCAGGTGCCACTCACCCAGGTGATCGGCAGGGCCACACTGGCATCCACCATCCTGTCGGCATTTCCCTCGATAGCTGTGGTAGCATACGTAATTTACCAGAATGTGAATGCGTATAAATTTGAACACTGTATCCATTGTGAAAAATGGAAACTAAATGTGACATCATTATATGATTTATTCTCATGCCGCAGTGTGAACAGGCTCATTGTGAGACTTTATTTGTCTCTTTAATCCAGTAACAATGTTTACACTCAAAAGCAAAACAACAGATTTTCTAAAGCTCTTACCAGTCCACCTCCGAATTTGCAATACTGTTACACCGAGAATACAGCTCTGGGCAATGCTTTACCACTAATCCAATAAGCAGACTATCTGAAAAACACTCATACACCTATGCACAGAAAAGAATGAAAGTCCAGCGAGAACAAGGCAAAACCGACAGAGGCGAGCAAAGATACAATAAGTAAGCGAGGCAGCAGATAAACCATCCGTCTCGTATGCAGCTTGTTGCCGACTGCCTGTCGCGGTGGTCCCAAATTATCTCTCGCAGACACTCATGGCAGCTGCCTTGCCTTACTCATCCAGATCCAACGGTGCAGCCCACACTGAGAGGCAAAACATGGGGACTTCTTGTTTTTCATACTTGAGGCGCATCTGTGTCGCCGTGCATGTGCTATCGACCTCTTGGCTCCACCCCGCACTATGCTTAATTGAAACAGATGGAGGAGCCGGAGCAGGCCGGGAGGAGGAGGCCCTGAGGGGGACAGTGATGGAAGAAGAGGCGAGTACGCAGAGCATGTTGGGGTTGTTAAGATCGACCGTCACACATTCAGGTGCCACTCACTTGTGCAGGGCATGGACACAAACAAAGAAAAAGGCTTGACTCACAATGCAGGAAAAATAATTAAGTAGTAGAGCAAATGCAAGTTTGAGCAATGTTCGAAATTGAGAATCATTCGCAACTCCCTAGTTGGTGTCTTTGGCGATTTTGATTGTATTCATGACACTGCTGATGTGAAACATCATTTGGTAACGATGCTGTATTCGACATCAATTATGTTATCGTCATGAAAAAGTACAGTACAGTGATACTTCGGTTTACGAACCCCTTGGCTTACGAACTTTTCGGTTTTTGAACGTTAAATTTATGATAAATTTAACCTTGGCATACAAACTATTTTTCAGGATACACACGGAGCGCCACAATGAGCGATGTGTCATTCGCGAACGAACCCGTTCTCCTAACAATGAAATGGCAGCTTACTTGCTTTTGTCCTCTATTCCCCATCCCCAGTGTTCGGTCAAGAATGCAGCAGTGAGGAGGGGTTCACCATTAAAAAGACAGGCAGAGACAGAGAGAGAGTGAGAAAATGGATACAAAACTGAAATTTGGACTCGTTTCAACTTTGATAGTTCAAAGGCAGAGTGTCGACCGCAAGGTTAAAATATCCTATCAATCAGGCTCCACAAATAACCTGCACAAGCCATCTCTACACTTGATGCAAAATGCCATCAACCCAGCTAAACAGAACACAATTGATGAGTAACTAGGTAAAATTATCACAGGGAAAGCACCTACAATGGATCATTCCTCAAGATGGTGAAAGAAGAAGGTTATGTTCCTCATCCAGTGTTTAATGCTGATGAAACCGGCCACTCCATTCCATCAAGCCATCAATGACCATCACAAAGGTAAATAAAACGACTTTATTATAAAGTGCAGTTTATTCATTTAATTATAATACCATAGCAAATTTATTATACATAAAATAAGGTATATTTTCTGTAGTTTTAAGGCTTAGATAATTAGAAAGTCTTATTGTTTTATGGGGACCTGGGAACAGATTAGTCTCATTTTAATGGTTTCCTATGCGAAATACATTTTTGGGATACACACTTTTCGCCTTACACACTCTTTCTGGGAACCAATTAAGTTCATAAGCCAAGGTATCACCGTATAACATAATAATGAGTACTCACGATGTTTCTACATCATGGAAATACCCCCCCCCCCCCCCTTCTTTAATGAAACCAATCATTTCCAAGAGAGCGTATTATTTTATTTATTTATTTTTTTTGTAAAATCTATACAGTTTAGATTTAGAGTGTCGGGAAAAATTCACAAGCCCAAATAAAAGCTCTTGTTACGTATGACATCGTCACTCTTTTGTGACATAGTGGAATTTATAAAAGCTAAACAGTAGCTCACAAAATGCTAGAGTGCCTGAGGAAATTGTCCAGTACCACTCCTTTTTGTGAAGAGAAAAAGAAATATTTGAGTTTATAAGCTCAACTGACACTATAACTTTACACATTGAGACCGCAAACAATAAAAGGTGAGATTCTAACTTTCATCATTCCTGCCAGTTTCCCATGACATGACAATTATGTGCGGAAATATATACAGTGCTTCTTTCGATCATACCAGGAATATTTTTTTTGTTTATTTGTTTTCCCTCTTTTAATGTTTGGCATTATCTAATTGCCATCTTGTCATTTAATCTCATCTAAAATGGTGAAAGGAAAAATACATTTCTCTGTTTTTTTTTTTTTACTGAAAAAAAAAAAACATTTTTTGTTTTCTGTCTGACAATGTCTGAAAACAACTATCACATCAAGTATTGCCAGTGCAATTCAAAGCTTGTTTGTAAGACATTTTTCGCTTGCAAATCTTCATGGCTGACTTAATAATATTGGTTCCATTTTAAAACATGCTTTCTTTTCTCTCTGCTTTACCAGAATCTGAACCCATCCACTTCAAAAAGTGCCTCCCCATCCGTGTACTTTGGCATCGAGACAAGATTGGTTAAATATCTCTGAACTAACAACATTCCTACCCTTCGCCACCTGCGAAATTGCTCCATCAAAAGCTTTAGAATTGAGAATGAAAATATACATCCACATTACTTCTTTGCATATATTTAGAAAGGTACACCACAAGAATATGGTCAACGCGGTGCCGCAGGGGGACAGAAAAATGCTGAGTCTCTGCATGTGCTACTTTGGCATTCAGCTGCCTCCTTCAGGACCAACTTCAATATGGCAGGCTTTTGACATTATCGACAGGCACTTTTAGCCCTCTGTCTCGTTATGTATCATGTGTATGGTGCACATTTTTTGGGGGCCCCGAAATACTTGTGCAGGTAAAATGTCAACAATTAACATTACATATACAAACATTGTGGTTTTTGCAGGCCCTTTGATTGTTGTCAGGCAGGAACGAAGAAATGTAGATCAAAAGCAAGAGCAAACTATAGTAGAAAAACATATCAATTGATGTATGAATCCATATAATGACATAACATCGATAGTTGACTCATGTCCTACCTCAACATCAACATCAAGCAGTGGGAGAACTTCCGGGTGTCTAATTTGCAAAAAAGAAAAAAAAAAGATTTTTTTTTTCAAAAAAGAAATAAGACCCTCATTCATTATCACCGCGCAGAAGTTACTGTGTCCGTAAATCAGCTTGCTAGATGAACGACAGCACAAAATGTGACCGCTGCTCTCGGTGCATTTGTGTGTGTGTGTGTGTGTGTGTGTGTGCGTGTGTGTGTGCGTGCGTGTGCGTGTGCGTGTGTGTGTGTGTGTGTGTGTGTGTGTGTGTGTGTGTGTGTGTGTGTGTGTGTGTGTGTGTGTGTGTGTGTGTGTGTGCGCGTGTGTGTGTGTGTGTGTGTGTGTGCGTGTGTGTGTGTGTGTGTGTGTGCGTGTGTGTGTGTGTGTATATCTGTGTGTGTTTGTAAGGAGGCAATGCTGGCCTCTTTGTTGTCCGCAGTAAGAGGATCCTACTGGTGAAACAATATCAGGCCGTTCAAACGGAGGTGAACACATAACTGAGTCACGCTGGGCCAGTCTTGAACAGACCAGCCAGTATAAATGCTATGCGTGTGCGTGCGTGCGTGCTTGTGTATGTGTGTGTGTGTGTGTGTGTGTGTGTGTGTGTGTGTGTGTGTGTGTGTGTGTGTGCGTGTGTGTGTGTTTACTGACTCCCTCCCGTGCGACTGGGAAGTAGACATGCCCGTCAGCACTGGTCAGTCATTAGCCACCACAGTGTGTGTGGCTGTGTGTGTGTGTGTGCGTGTGCGTGTGCGTGTGCGTGTGTGTGTGTGTGTGTGTGTGTGTGTGTGTGTGTGTGTGTGTGTGTGTTACCTAACAGGGTAAGTTCAAAGGTCGTAGGGAACAGATTGGCTTTGTTGGAGATGAAACTTTGAAGAGGAAATTGGGTAAACAGCACGAAAGATCACTTTTTAAACAAAGTGTCAACTCTCCCTCTCGAGGCAGAAGTAATCCACACCTGCATTAACAATTGAGTAGCGATCGAGCGTGTGCGCCTGAGAGGGATCCAAAGTTTCCGCTCCATCCGTAGCATGCAAGTGTTGTCCCCAAAAAAGTCAGGAAAATGCTGCTCTTTTGTTGGCAATTTATCAGCTTTGAATTAAGGGGATAAGGGGATAAGGATCAATACCTCAAAGCAATGGCGTGACGTCGTTATCAGCGCACTTTTTTAGGAGGGGCTTTCTAACTGCATCCAAAATGTCATTCCTGATATTGTACCCGCACAGGATTCGATCCCAGAACCTCAACATAAGTTTATTCTTCTCACCCTCCCACCTGAGAAGGGCAATGCCTTCCACTCATGGCAATGAGTTCCAGGCTATTTAACAGTCAGTGAATAGGCCCTCCTCTAAACCGATCTGGCCTGTAATTGAACTCCCCCGAAAAATACAACACAATATATAACATAACCATGACTATGACAAGGGTCACCTTGAAGGAAAATTAATTCCTGCTGGGGATGGAGATTTTCTTTAACCTCGTATGACCTGGCGTGAATATGTGTGGACATCAACCATTTCTGGTTGTCAAAACTACAATGTTAAACAACTGTCCTCATGTCTGGCCATCATTTTTCTCAGAAATGTATGTATTGTTTTAAAAAGATAATTCTTTGTTTTTACACTCATCGGGTCCCAATTAGCCTTAATATCAGCAAGAAAAAAATGCATTCCTTTGCCTTGCAAGAGTTTGGGTCTTAGGAGGTTAATAAAAAATTGAAAAGCATGGTCGGGTGTTTGTTTTTCTTGTGGCGGTGCATTTCAAGCTTTGGTCAGACTTGACCAAAACTTGACCAAATGCTCCCCACTGGGGGGAGCATTTACCTTTTGTACAGCCACCCCCACTTTCAATGAAGACAACACTCAGTAAGAAGACACACAAAGTAAGATCAAAATAAACTTTGTTCGGGTTTTGTATTTTCTTGCAAGGGCGAGGTACGTTTC
The DNA here is from genome assembly GCF_051943395.1 of Hippocampus bargibanti. Classification (NCBI taxonomy): domain Eukaryota; kingdom Metazoa; phylum Chordata; class Actinopteri; order Syngnathiformes; family Syngnathidae; genus Hippocampus; species Hippocampus bargibanti. Next base: position 13,592,258 of record NC_142738.1, on the reverse strand, counting down.
AAGCTTCGGTTAGACCTCTGGCAATGTTTTCCATCCCACGAGGGGACAGCATTTGCCACAACTTGCACCTCATTTTACTCCAGACCTATATAACTTAGGAATGTACTCTTTTTTTCTCTGATAATGGAAGAGAGTCTAAGGTTTCTTACGCAGCATTGAATGTTTATGTAGTCCGGCGATGAGTCCACGGCGGAACACTCCTCTCAGCGCCCGATCGTTGTAGCCACTCTGGACGGCCAGGATGCAGAAGGCGATGGCATATTCGGCGGCTGAACTCGTACCTTGCGTGCAGTCCAGGAGTAGCCCCTCTGCTTCGCATTCAGTTACCGGGTGGTGGAATACCTGGCGGAGCTCGACCACGAAGTCTGGGTATTACGCGCAGAGTTCGGGTTGGGACTCCCAGACCGCCAGCACCCAGGACGCCGCCTGGTCCGTGAGCAGGCTGGTGATGAACGCAACCTTGGCCTTTTTGTTTTTTTCTCACGGGGGGTGCCAATCAAGGGCTGGTTAGACCTCGGGCAATGTTTTTTTTCCTTCCATAAGGGGGCAACATTTGCCTTTTGGACATCCACTCCCATTTGCACCCCATATTACTCCAGATCCATATAACTTGGAAATTTACTCTTTTCATCAGATGAAAGAAGAGAGTCTCGGGTTTCTTACGCTGCATTTAATGTTTATGTAGTCCTAAAACTCAATATTCTGTGGGTCCTGGAATTTGAGTGAAAATGACAAAAACCCTGGCAATGGAGTGGACACATTTTTGCACTTCTGGCAGTGAATGAGGGATGGGGTCCAGAAGAACAGGATATGTGTTATCAAAACACGGATGGATGGATAGATAAATGGAAGTAGGTACCATGTGGTGCACAGTGGGTTTGTCAATTCTACATTTGGGTAGTGAACAATACATTCTATCTTTCCATCCAGGCTAAGCATTTTCTTCATTGCGCTTGGTTCAGTGTGTCGTGTTCTTTACACCATCACGACTTCTATCTCCTGATGGAAGTTTTATTCCCTTTCCAGTTAGTTTGTGTGACGCTTCTATTTTGTTGACAGCAAATGACTTGATGTACGTATCCATCTGTCTCGCCGGGGATCATGTAAGCCTATGTTGTCAGAAAAGAAGAGGCCTGCATTCGCATTGTGAATAAAGAACGCAATCGTAGCCTCTGTGCCCAGGGGAAAGTGTACTAGGCCAGAGCGCTCTCTGGTGATGACGCCTATTGATCATTCTTGTTTGAAAATGTTGAGCAGCAGAATATTTAAGCAGGCATGGGCGCATATTAAAGACGAGATGTTTCATGCGCTGACAGAGGACAATCAGCCTCAATGTGACCAGCATTGATGAGATTGAGAGCGTAGCATTCCTATTCGATTTGGGGTGATGATGAAGCCGCTGATAGCATTGAGGAAGTGACCTTTACTAGTACTTTAAAACTAAGCACAGTGCCTTCAGACTGGCACAGGTTGAATTTAGTGTGCTGAAGTTCCATTATTCAGGCTGCAAGGATGGAACACGACATAGTTCTCACTTTCACAAAAACACGATTATTGTTTTGTTTTTGTTTTTTTTTATGTCGAAGATCTTGAAAAAGTTGAGTCATTTCAATCAATGTACTGGTAACATTGTACGCTATAAATGGAGGATTCCCACTACCTGGATATTGTTGTCCATGTCTCTTGCTCCCCCACCCTGAGATCAGTGACCTATCAGAGCAGAGGTCTGGCTCTGCCACTTCTGTCCATTTGTAATATACAGTGTAATAATAATAATAATAATACATTTCATTTATAATCGCCTTTCAAAACTCTCAAGGTCACTTTTCAGGCACAGGATAAGTTTTTCTGTGGGTGAGCAGCGGCACCACACGCAGCAGCGTTCACTCAACCCGGAAGTAACTCAAATAGATAGAAAGCTAGCTAGCTATGAGATAGTCAATAGATAGGTAATAGATAGACAGCTAGGTAGGTAGCCGTATAACTGATAGATCGCCAGCTAGATAGCCAGCTGGGTAGTGTATAGGGCCAGAGTTAGCAGCTCAACTTTAGTTCACTGATGAAGCTTTTCGGATGTGGAGCGAAATGTCCGACACTTTCAAAGAAGTACAGATGACGGCTGAAGAAACCTTTTCCTCGATGGACCACTCCTGTACAACTGAGAGCCTACGCAGACGGGTTGTCCATGTAACACACAACCTTGTTCTCAAACACTGCTTTTTGGGAAATTATAACAATTTGAGGGTGGCCCGTTGGTACATTGGTTAGTGCGTTCAGTGCTTCGTGTGGAGGTACAAGGTTTGATTCAGGCATTTGGGATAGTCTTCAGCCCTCACTGTGACCCTTGTGGGGATAAAACTGATCGGAAAATAGATGAATGGATTGATAACAATCAGACCATGATGGCTCTGTCTTTGGAGTGCATTGGACTGTACAAATTATACTCAATCTATTGGGCCTGTGAGTGTTTTGTGAGAAGGACAGTGCCTGTTAGATCCGTGAGACAAGCGAGACACTGCTTCAGCAGGGCAAGTTCAACAATGCGGGAAGACGTTATCAAGTGTGACACAAAGAAATAGGATGTCACTCTTTGGTCACCGCATTGCTAATTGATTCTAGGTATGGCAGCTGACATGCTCTGTGATGACCTGAATAGCGATTCGGTGAGTTTCTGTAGCTAATAGCTTGTCATGCTAATTCCGAGTCAAGAATGCAATTAAACACCATGAGACGCTATACTTGCTAATTCATTTACGTTCATTAGGCTGCCGGCTTCCTCGCCAAATGAATTTCATGTGATTAAGCCGAGCCAACGCCGGAAATGGTAACGAGAATTATGAGCTGCCGCTCGCCGCTCCTCAAGTCAGCGGAGACACAGACAAAGCCTCACTATGCAACACAGGAATTCCAATTCCTTATTAAATTATTAAATTATTAAATTATTGTTTGTTGTTTAGTTGTTTTTTTTTTGTTATTTTGACTTCAGGACGGCGCCGCAAGAGTGGCTGCCTTTCCAGCGGCTCATGTATTTTGTTTTTCTACTTTCATTCCTTTCATCACTTTGCTGCTGTGAAATGTGGATTTCTCCACTGTGAGACTAATAAAGGCATACCCAATATCCAATGTGGAAGTTTGACCACTAATTTAATCCTCTGCCTGAGTAAAGAACGAGAGCATTGGCAATTCAGTCACCATTCAGGGGAAAGAACAAACATTTAGCAGCTAAAAAAACTATTTCAATTTAATTCCAAATGTTAATTTTCATTTGGAATCACCTTTCGCAATCCAAAAGGTTGCATCATAAAAGCAAAGGGAGAAGGTGTCCCTCCTAATTATTAAGTACACATTAACTTGTTAAACCCTTCAAGAGTATTGGAACGGGGAGAAAAATTCCAGCACTGAAGCATTTTTTGCAGTAGACTGAATTTGCCTATAAAGACTATTTTTATACTCATTGAAGGTGTAACCAACATAAAACCAGAGAGGTGTCTGTGAGTGAAAAAAATAAATAAATGGACTTCGTTTCTGGAGCTTACATTTACATCACATTACATGAATCATTTGCGTTCCTGGCAATGCAGCATTCACTAAACGAGCTGGAATCGATGCAGGGTTGTTTGGATGAAGTCCTCTTAATAGGATAATCCCAATGTCCAGCATGAGTGGCAAAATCAGCCATGTTTACCAAAAGCTGATTAAGATAAACTCTAAGACTAGTAAAAACTAGCTGTGAGGCTTGCTCATCCATTTTGCATTTATGACGGTACTCGTCTCTGAAGTCATTAGCGTGATCTGCTTGCACACTGTAAGGGAGCAAAGCGATGAAGCTGCTAATAAAGAGCGGCGATTGCATTGCTAGCAATCTTGTTTACATCTTCCAGTGTGAAATACATTCTGCAAGTGTTTATTGGGGTTTGACATCATTTTGTTCCATGTGAAGAGTATAAATTGTGAATTCATTTGAATACGTTAAGAGTTTGTCACTCTGAATGCATTGCTAGCGGGGTTTTAAGTTCCTGCGTAACCAGCACTGGAAAAGTATGCCAGAGACGGATGCATAGAAGGACATCTTTGGATAAAATTTGGAAATAATCTATATTCAGTATTGAAAAAATAACAAGTTACTGGTCTTGGAAGTCAACCCATCCATCGATTTTGTGGTCCGCTTTAGGCTCACAAATATTGTGGGGGATGCCTATCCCAGCTGTATGCAGAAGGGGTGGGACACCCTGAACCAGTTGCCAGTCAATCATTAGGGCACAGCGATATAAACAACCATCAAAACTCACACTCACACCTAGTGACAATTTATAGCGTTCAATCTACCATGCATGTTTTTGGAATGTGAGGGAACCAGAATACCTCAAGGGAGGCCGGAGCTAAAGTTGAACCCAATACCTCTCCACTGCGAGGTCGACGCACTAACCACTGGCTCACCGGGTCACCCTGCTCTTGTAAGTCATAAAATAATAATAATAATAATAATGAGAAAGGAAAAATACAAAGATGATTGTTTATTATTATAGTACAGTAAAGTCTCGTTATATCGATATCGGATATATCGATAGTCCCAGTTATATCGATACTATTTCTATGCACGCACAGAGAAGATTACATGCAAACAGGGTCGGATATATCGATAGTCCCGGTTATATCGATATTTTTTCGGACTCCCTTGAATATCGATATAACGAGACTTTACTGTATATAGTTCCTTGACTATTGCACAAAAATACGTTTTGCCCTCCCACGAGGGGGCAGCATTTGCCTTTTGTACAGCTGCCCCCATTTCAAGCTTAATTTAGGAATTAACTTTTTTTCTGATGAAAGAAGAGAGTCTGAGGTTTCTTATGCTGCATTGAATGTCAATGTAGTTCTAAAACTCCATATTCTGTGAGTCCTGCAATTTGAGTGAAATGACAAAAACCCTGGCACTGGAGTGGACACCTATTTGCACATCAACTGGCAGAGAATGAGTTAAAAAATAATGTACTTGTGCGTGTGTGTGTGTGTATGTGCGTGTGTGTGTGTGTGCGTGTGTGTGCGCGCGTGTGTGTGTGTATGTGTGTGGTGTATGCGCGCGGGTGTGCAGGCATTGAACGCATCATCCATTGTATGACTAGGGGATTGGAAAATGAAAGAGACAATTTACTTCTAACAAGAGGCATTTGAGGTGAGTCTACAAATTTCGAGGTTAGGAGCGGGTCTTGAGTGATGATACTCTTTGGTGATGGTACACTCATTGCAAACGCTGATCAATTCTGCCAGAGCTGTTTATGGTCAGATTAGCGCACCTGAGGACAAAGCGAATCTCAAGGTGATAATGATGATGAATTTTCACCTCCAAAGCCCACTCATCGAAATAACTTTAGGCAGTTTTTTTTAATAAATCCACTCCTATTAACACACATGCAGACAAACCGATTCTTCCGTCTCTGTCAATTGCTCAGAAGCTGAGGCTGAGGAGGGAATGAGCCTGAACTGGAAAAAAAAATCCCTTCTGGAGCTTGGCTTGGTGGATGGGACGGGAGAGTAAATTAGTTGCCATAAGGGTGACTCGTGCCGCCTCAATTTGTTATATCACAGGGCAGGTCCAAAAAGAAAATGGTGAATTCATCACTGAATTTGATTCAATCTGGCAGTGTCAAAATGCCGAAGTGGGAGCAAAACATATTCCTGACAGTTGCCAGTGCAACACAAATTGCTGATCAAACTGACTTTGAATGAGAGTAAGTATAAATAAATCAATAAATAAAGATATACAGTAATGCCCTGTTTCTTGCGCTTCATGGGGACCAGAACCCCCCACACAGTGACGTGCAGACAGGGGAGCCAGGTGAGGCTGTGCCTCACTTGTCATCATGGAGATATCAAATAAAAAAAATAATTAAACAGTTATATTTATTTCGGAAGTTGTACTTTAAAGTACTTTTTGTCACGTTCCGAAGGCGACAGTGGCAGCTGACGAGTCAGAACGTTAATAATTTGGGGAGGATCGCTAAGCAGGTGACAGAGACGTTGGTGCTGACAGGTGATTTATTAACAAAAGGCGCGGGTCCGAGGTAACGCGGACCCGGAAAAAACAGTTGAACAAAAAGTGACAAAACAGAGCGAAGCTAGTGGGTGAGCGGGGGCAATCCGCCCAACCTCACTAGATCGAGAAAAGAATAAAAGGCACACGATTGTGCAAAACAGCATACGATAGCGAGCGTACAAACCGACGCGATCGTGGCTAATAAATACCTCGGGCGAATACGTCTGTGTAAGCTCTCAGTCGTACAGGAGTGGTCCATCGATGAGAAGGTTTCTTCAGCCGTCATCTGTATAAAAGTGAAGGTTTCGGACGTTTCGCCTCCTATCCAAGAGGCTTCGTCAGCGAACTAAAGTCTGACTGGTCGTATCGGCCCCATTTATATATCCCTAATGTCCAGACATGGTGGCGCCGGACACAGCTATGATAGGTCCCTACTCTCAGGTTGGGGGGGCAGGGGACCCCTCCCTGTGGCCCCACTGATTGTTCCTACATTCCTGACTAACGACTGGCCTATTACCCCCACTCCCCCCGGTATCACCTCATCAGCATAACGACCCTCATCAGCATTGCGAAAGTTGCCTAACCTGTTTTGCCTAAGCAGGCTATTGTATGAACGATCCAAATTGAACCTCACCCCACCAGACCGGTTTAATGAAGGATTTTGTTGTTTTATAAGAATCGCTTCTTTTACCCCCCTTTCAAACCATCGAAGCAACTCTCGTACCGATAGCAGTTCAAGGCACGGGCGAGGCGTAGTATCTTCCAACGCTGGGTGAGTGCCAGCGTCGGGTTTAAACGTCCAAATGACAGTGATGAGGGAATTGACAGCAGCTGGCGGACATCGGGAGCGGAGGCCCCGCTCAACTGTCAACTCGCTCGTGACACTTTTCCATTTAACTTCATCATTTTTTGATGTTTTTTTCAAAATCACGAAATTTTCACATTTACCGTTCAAATACTAAGTAGAGAAGAGCGGTGAGGCAGCAGCCGGCTGAGCCTCACCATGGATTGCGCAATCACAATGCTAACTGTGCCGGCTTGCTCTGCAGTGAGACTGCATTACTGTCCTTCTGCATACTGCTATTAAAGTGTTGAAACACTTTTAGTATATGAACTACATTTATACAGTTTAGCAGGTGTCTATAATGTAGAGTCACTTTACATTATAAACACTGAACTACAGTGTTTATTTTATTTTATTTTTATCAAAACTGTGTGCATAGGTGAGGCACACAGTTCTCCTGCCTTATGACAGGGGGCGCTGGTGATTACAGAGATTGTTCTTGCGCCTCCTCGGCTGCAAAATAATAGAATTAGTGAGAGCAAGCTACAGTAAACAGTTAGCAAGTTAAGTGCAACCATCCAGTCATTTTTTCATGTTGCTTGGCCTTGTTTTCAGAATGGAGGATTACATATCTAAATTGAAAGAATTTTCTAAATCAATCGAAGCAGGAGATAATAATTAAAGGAAGACAAACACCGGACTGTATAGCTCACAAACGGTGAGGGATGAATGTAAATCTCCTGGACAGCTTCTCCGCTCTTTGGCCAAGAAGGATCTCATTGAAACTATTCCTGAAGCGACAAAGTTGCTCCAGCTCGTGCTCACTGTTCTAGCTACTACCGCATTTGCGGAGCGGGCATTCTCAGCACAAAAGACTGAAAACATACAATCGGAACAGGACTTATCAAGGACGACTTTATTCATTGGCAGTGATCTCCAAATGTTTTTTTTTTTCTACAGTTTGTATACAATATATAAAGAATGCTGACATGACATTTTAAACAAAACATGTTAACTGTTGCCAATCAAATGGTGAATAAGCTCCTCTGTGGAGTTCATGTTTGTAAATGTTTGTGGCTGCCTTTCCAGCAGCTCATGTATTTTGTTTTTCTACTTTCATTACTTTCATCACTTTGCTGCTGTGAAATGTAAATTTCTCCACTGTGAGACTAATAAAGGCATATCCAATCCAATCCAATCCAAATCTGACTGTGAGGACGTCAGCGCCTCACCAGCCATGAACCTCACCGGACGTCACTGTGCCCCACCCACCACACGACCCCGAGGAATTTGTGTGCAATTGTTTGTGAGTAAAAAGTATTTATACTTAATATATTTGAGACAAAGACTATAGAGTACACACAACTACTTAAATGTTCAATGAATAAAACATTATATATTATTACTTTGAAAAGGCAGAATTTGAAATATAAACATACAAATCACAGAGTTCAAATCTCAGCAATAACAAGTCAAAGTGAAGTCAAAATTTTAGCCAAGTGAGTTCGTCCAAAAATTGGTGACTTCAGTCTGAAGTTAATTCATGAAACTTGAATCCTACACGATTAAAACAACAAAAGCAATGTCCATTGACAATTTTACGAGCAGATAATTCCCTTTTGCCTCCACCTCCGTGTGGAACAACGACAGTGAAACAGTGCGAACTAATAATGCCAACATTAGTCCAGCAACTCCTCAAACATTAATGAGTTCCTGGACTCCACCGAGGCCTGTTAGATTTCACTGCATGATTCCACTCGCTCACTTTTCTAGCGTCTGTTGTGCCAGATAGAGCTGGTGTCAAGGTTGCCAACGTTGCCATTGCTCCCGCGGCGCACGATCCAGACACACAATAACTTTCATCATAAGGACCGCTTGATCTCCACTCAAACAGTGGATGGCCACAAAATGTGCCTTGAGCAAACAGCTCAGGCTGTCACTGTAGCGTAGTCAATCTCTAGCGCAAATAGACCACTCACACGTGCTCACTTTTGATTGACAGTGTTATTTTTTTCCAGAATATGCATTGCGGATACTTAAGCAGTGGCTGCATAATTATTGCAGATTTTACAACCGTTTGAATTTTTACACAGCCCCATTTTTTTGTAAGAGTGGCTACAATGTAGATAGTGGTAAGTTGACATACCCGTGTTAAAAAGCTGTTTTTAGGGAGGGGAGATAATATACCAAAATGGCACCAAGTGAAATCATTTTGAAACGTTTCCCACCATTAATGGGACCGCCAGTATACACTCCACAATTCAGCTTTTTTTTAATACTGAGTCTAACGATGAATAAGTAACTAACAGCAAAGTGGTTGCACATGTCTGGAACGCTCTTAAAAATTAGGGGCTTCAATACAAAAATGTCAGGAAAAGCCAACTAGAATAGGATGTACTGTACTTGGATTGAGGTTAATCAGATGCACTTAAAAAAAGTATGGCAGTTGTATGCTGATTCCCACTCACTCCAGGCTTTATGCAGGATCAATGCTAAACCCATGACAGGGTATTTTGTTTTCAAATTTGTTCCATATTGTGTTCAGGTAAAAAACAATCATACATTTTTTTGTTCAAATCATATCTGACAGTTTCAACTTTTAAGGGATCATTAAAGGACAACTGACGTCTCCGGACAAGTTGTGTCCATAATTTGTAAAATCGCTTCAAATGACTTCTACTGAGTGTATTTTACAAAGATTCCACCGCACGAAGCTATATTTTACGTTTTAAGACTTGCGCTGAATATTCCGGAAGTCTTGTTTTTGAGTTGGTGACGAGTCCTCACCCTACGTCACTGAAGGAACGCCCCTGACTGAGAAAGGACATACCTTGCATCGCCTCAATGCATTTTGCTGGACTTTGTTTGGTCTGAAAACTTCGTGTTGATGGCGAAATTAGAAGGAAAACACATAAATAACGCGACGGTGAATCGTTGTGTGTTGCATCAATGCTTCTACAGCGTATTTTGGCATTCGCTAACAAAACCTGGCAGGAGACAATTTCCACGGAGCTTTGTCGCCATCTTCTGCCTTTTTTGGGGTACTGTGAGTACTAAAGAGTTTGTCAGTACATTTCTCTCCAGATGCATCAAAATGACCGGAATAAATTATTTAATCGATTGCAAACATGTATGCTTTCCTCTTCAGAACTATTTGAATCATATAACCGGATGAGTAACAAGAAAGCATTTCTTCCGAATCTGGAGCCATTGTTTTGATTCTCGAGCAAGGCAATACGTCTTGGCGTGACATCACGAACAAGGGGACTGGGGAACAAGGAAACTGGCCAAGGGAAAACTGGCCACTCCCGGGTTCAATTTGAAGTAGTTTTTGCACACTTTAAGTCATTTTTATTGGTGTTTTGCATTTGACTAAAAATATCATACTGCGTGTTTTGGGCATTTTAGATGCTATAAAACGTTTTTCTGATGTCAGGAAACAAAAAAGTGATGTCGGTTGTCCTTTAAAAGAATAATGAATGGACGTTTATGCCCCTTGTTCAAAATAAATAAATAAATCGATGGGTGGCCCGGTAGTCAAGTGGTTAGCACGCCGGCTTCACAGTGCAGAGGTTGTGAGTTTAAGACCCTGTCTAGCCTCCCTGTGTGGAATTTGCATGTTCTCCCCGCGTCGGTTTTCTCCGGGTCCTCCGGTTTCCTCCCACACTCCAAAAACATGCATGACAAGCTGATTGACCACTCCAAATTGTCCCTAGGTGTGAGTGTATGAGTGACTGGTTGTTTGTCTCTGTGTGCCCTGCAATTGGGTGGCAACCAATTTAGGGTGTCCCTTGCCTAGTGCCCGAAGACAGCTGGGATCGGCTCCAGCACCCGCGACCCTAATGAGGAATAAGCGGCACGGAAAATGAATGGATAGAATGAATGGATGGAATGAATGCATGCATGAATGAATAAATAAAACATTGCTAACTCGATTTATGATCCTTTAGCGCCCACTAGTGTTCATAGGATAGCCTGCACTTTTTTTGTAAATGCTCTTGCACACCCAATTAAGGTAGCAGATTTGGGTTTCAAATTAAGGTTTCAAGAAAACTGTTTCAAACTACAGTTATGGTTTCAAATCCTGATTGAAGCTTCAAATTCTGCTGGACCCTTAACTTGTCAAGACAGGTTAAGAGTCTCAAACTAGAGTGGTGGTTTTAAATTAGGGTTTTACAGTACGTTTGCTCCAGTAACTCCTCATGAGGTGTTGAAAAGGAATGGATACATACACTGTAGTTTGTGTTTTGGGTGGGTGCAGGGTGTCACGTTAGGCTCTAAAGAAGTGTTTGGGTTTCAAACATGAGTTTAGGTGTTCCATTGGGGTTTCAAGCTAAAGTCAGTGTTCATTTGGGGGATTTATTGTGGTGCGTCAGGTAGGATGTATCGTTTTTATCTGCCGGCCACTACTTTCCAGAGCACATTCAACTGAATGACAGAAATGACAGACACATTCAACTGAGTGACAGAAATCCGTGGACACACACACTCAAACAAAACTGTGAAAGCTGATGTTAGAAACAGTTCCAAAGCTACTCAAGACTCGCAAGCTCCAACAAGGGAATTACAAATCAGGAGACTTGCCAACCTATCAGAGGAAGCACAAATTGAATTACTGGAATGCCATTTTAGAATAAATGATAATTGAAAAAATAATAATAATCTAATTAATTAAAAACTGACGAGTGGCTAAATAACAGATGTCTTAAAGGTCAACCGACGCCGCAGGACCAGTTGTGTCCATAATTTGTAAAATCACTTCAAATGACTTCTACTGAGCGTAGTTTACAAAGATTCCACCGCATATAGCTATATTTTCCGTTTTAAGACTCGCACTGAATATTCAGGAAGTCTTGTATTCGAGTTGATGACGATCGCCACGTGACGTCGCGTTGGAACTCTCCTGACCGAGAAAACGACACACAATGCATTTTGCGGGACATTTTGCGTGTTGATCCGTGTTGATGGCGGAATTAGAAGGAAAACACATAAATAACGCGATGGTGAATCGTTGTCTGTTGCACCAAGACAACTATTTGATATTCGCTGACACAAATTCCCTGCAGAAAAATCAGCCTATTTCCAACGGAGCTTGGGCACCATCTTCTGCATTTACTGGGTGCTACATTGCTGTCATGAACGGCTCGAATTGATATGGGAGGACTCCTTTCATCAATTGCAAACATTTATGCTTTGCTCTTCAGAACTATTTGAATCATATTCATAACTGGATGAGTAACAAGAAAGCATCTTCTCCGAATCTGAAGCCATATTTTTGATTCTCGAGCAAGGCAAGACATCTTGGCTTGACATCACATACAAGGGGGCGGGTCCTTCTGAAATTGGCCACATCCAGGTTCAATTTGAAGTAGTTTTTGGACGCATTAAGTCATTTTTATTGGTGTTTTTCATTTGACCAAAATTATCTGCCTGTGTGTTTTGGGTATTTTAGATGCTATAAAACGTTTTTCTGACGTCGGTTAGGAAACAAAAAAATGGTGTCGGCTGTCCTTTAAGTCAAGGCCCAGGGAGCTGATCTGGTCATTTTATTTAGCTGTGAAAGCAAATCAAGCATGTCAATTTCCAAAAGGCTTGCTAAAGTCTGAACCAGAATTTAAAATTTGCTAATGTAATCCACAATAAAAGTCGATATTCTTGACTTCATATTGTAAATTGTGGTTCAACATTTACAGTACAGTGATACCTGGGTTTACGAACCCCTTGGTTCATCAACGCCCATAGAAGCAATGAACCAGGGACGAACCATCAAGATAAACCCATTACTTGGCTTCCAAACTTTTCGGTTTATGAACGTTACAAAAAATTTTGCCTTGGCATACGAACTTTTTTCGTACACAGAGCTGTCTCAATGAGTGATGTGTCGTTCGCGAACGAGCCCGTTCTTCTAACAACAAAATGGCAGCCGACTGTTTTTCTCCTCTATTCCCCGCCCCCAGTCTTCGGTTAAAGCCACGTGATTGGTCAAGAATGCAGGAGTGAGGGGGGGGGGGGGTTAAACATTAAAGAGAGGCAGATGAGAGTGAGAGAGTTGCAACTTTGAAATACCCCATCAATCAGGCTACAAAAATAACCCGCACAAGCCATCTGTACACTTGATGCAAAAAGTTAAACACAACACAATTGATGAAGAACTAGATACAATTATCACAGAGAAAGCACCTACAAGGGATCATTCCTCAATATGGTGAAAGAAGGTTACGTTCCGAATCAAGTGTTTAATGCTGAGGAAACCGGCCACTCCATTCCATCAAGCCATCAACGGCCATCACAAAGGTAAATAAAACGACTTTATTATAAAGTACTGTTTATTTATTTAATTATAATACCATAGCACATGTATTATACATAAAATAAGCTATATTTTGTGTAGTTTTGAGGCTTCGAAAATTATGTTTTATGGGGACTTGGGAACAGATGATTCTCATTTTAATGGTTTCCTATGGGTTTCCTATGGGTTCCTACTCTCACTTTATCTCAAGTCCAGACAACGGACGTTGATTGCATCAGATGCACTCGTTCACTTCCAATCTTTGCTGTACTTTAAACTGTCAGTATGAATCCATAAGGTACGTTTGGTTGCTACTGAAGCAGCGCAACCATTTGTTTGCTGTTTCAATAACAAATGCTCGCTGAGGATATGATTTGATATTTTCATATAAATATTGTCTATTTCATCCATGCATGATCCGAACTGCTTATCCTCATGAGTTTTATGGCCGTGTTTTGAATGCAAATATTCCTGTCAATCGGGCCCAGTTAATCGTGGCAGCCCACATTATTGAAAATGTATATATTGCAGCCTTACTAGATCTATTTAAAATATGACCATGTACTGATATTTAATCATAAAATAAACTCTCTGAAAAATAATCTCTTTGGAATGACCTGCTCTGAACATTCGTCAAGCCCCCTCACTGCCCATCGACTGCGTTATTTCCTGAGTATGATAGCTGTCCATGCTAAGCGCTTTGTTACAGTTTCAGCTGTTGTTAAAGTGCGATATAAATCAATATGTATTGTATGATATTGTAAAAATGCACACATTTTACATTACACACATTTTACATTACACACATGCACACACATGCACACACACACACACACACACACACACAATTTCATTTTCTAAGGGGAAAGATTACTGACACTCCGACCATAAAGCTTCTACTGTAAAAGAAAAAAAACAATGAATAACACATTGAACTGACTACTAAGAACCCAAGTGAGAAATAAAAGCACTCATGCCATTTCATCAATGGCTAGAGAGCGTCTCATTTTAATATACTTCGTTCACAGTCTCTCTCTCTCACATACACAAACACACAAAATTAGAAGCTGAATCTAGGTCAGTCCTACAGAGAAATGTGATAGTGAATATTAAAGCAAAACTATCACCAGTTGTTACAAAACACACCGCCCAACCCCTAGAGCAAAATTGCAACGTGAGGGTAAAGCGCACAAACAGACACAGATGCCATTTTTTATGCCTCACATTTCAAGTTTAGAGATAACGCTTGCCATGGTAAAACGTCAAGAATTTCAAGATTTAAGAAATTTGATGTTTTCACGGTGGGCTATCACATTGTCAGGTGAGTTTTCATGTTGTCAATTTCAAGTTTTATTCAATGCAATACATCTACTGAAGATTGCAGCTGTAAGAAGGCACATTACAGAACAGTTAACATAAAATAAGAAAATACAGTAATATAACATCAGATAAGACATGTAAAGTGATGCCATTGAAACGACTTTTCCCTAACCGGAAGAACTGCTTTGTTTTTGTTTTGTTACATGTGAACCACATGTGGTGGGTTTTAAATGAAGGTGATGCCACATGTCTTCCTCCCACAACATCCTCCTCTTTCTAATTTCAACCTGTCCACTTCAAAGGGTGGCAATAGATAAATGAGAATAGATAAATGGATAAATAAAGCAAGCGGAGCGTTGTCTTCACCGAAATTGTTGCGCTCTCCACTATACTAAGGGAGATACGGTGTTGTGGGATCCAGGAAAAAACCACAAGACAAGCAATGTGATACGTCTTGACTCAACAGTGGTTTACTTCGAATGCCCCGATCTAATGCAAACGTACGCGCACAACAATTTCCGGTCCAACGATCTAAATCGGTCCGACACGAAACACGAACCGAAGCAGGCGTTCCTTGTTTAAACAAACATTTTCGATATATATCATTTGTAAACCAATAGAACTACGCGAATGTAACCAAAATAGGAAATACGATAATTTACAACCTGTCACATACTCCCCCTCAAAATAGATGTTGTCCCCAACATATGTACTAGTAAATACATAAATCCGCTGGACGACGTCCCCAAAACAATGACGCACGGTATTATGAACTGCATCCAAATATGAACTATAATAATGAACAGTTTACAGACTGGAACTCTTTTCATACATTCTGTTTACATTATAACAATCAACAATTCACAGACTGGAACTCTTTTCATACATTCATGGTGAATTCGAAGGGGGAACCCAAACTTTAAAGCATAGTCATTAAAGATTTTGTTTGCCGCTGTTTTGCCAGATTTGGACGTTGTAGCATAAACTTGAGCGAAATGTGTAAAATGGTCTACTAGCACAAGCACGTATTCATAACCACCCTTACATTTGTCAAGATGCAAAAAGTCAACGGAGACAAGTTCAAAAGGCTGAGTAGTCACAATATTAGTGAGAGGGGCTCTGGTCTCACGGTTGGGCTTTTTGTGTTTTGGGCACACACACTCTCTACACAGTCCTCTATTTCTTTTTGCATAAAGGGCCAGTAAAAACGATCCCTTACAAGGGAAAGAGTCCTTTCTACACCATGGTGGCCCATTTCATCATGCAGCTCTTTTAACACTGTCACCTTGTGTTTTTCAGGAAGCAGTAGTTGGGTTCTGTTTGCCGTTTTTCTGTACAAAACACCTCTGTCATTAAAGTGTAGCTTGTCCCATTCCCTCACAAGACAAACAACTTGAGGACAATGCTTTCTTAGTTCAGTACCTAGCGGTTTCGTTTCGTCTCCGCCAGTTTGTATCTAATAATATGTCCTACAATGGGGTCAGTCTCTAGATCTAGCTTGATCTGTCCAACAGTCAATGGGGCTATCGGTGTGTTTAGTGACACCTCGGCACACGTAGCTGAGATTCCCATAGACCAAGCTGCACTAGACTCGTTCTGTTGGTCAACCGCTTGTACGGCAGCACTCACAGCATCATATGACATTTCTTTTGTACATCCTTCCATATATGTTACCATATCAAGGGGCATCCTAGATAAACTGTCTGCATCAACATTTTCCTTACCGGGACGATATTTAACAGTAAAATTAAAATCAGAAAGTTCTGCGACCCACCTGCACCCAGTTGCATTTAACTTAGCAGTCGACATCGATGAGAAGGTTTCTTCAGCCGTCATCTGTACAAAAGTGAAGGTTTCGGACGTTTCGCCTCCTATCCAAGAGGCTTCGTCAGCGAACTAAAGTCTGACTGGTCGTATCGGCCCCATTTATATATAAGATTTTAAGGTTAAAATCTTAGCGAAATCTAAGATTTTAAGGTTAAAATCTTAGCGAAATCTTAGCGAAAGAACATAGATGGTTTGAAAGGGGGGTAAAAGAGGCGATTCTTATAAAACAACAAAATCCTTCATTAAACCGGTCTGGTGGTGTGAGGTTCAATTTGGATCGTTCATACAATAGCCTGCTCAGGCAAAACAGGTTAGGCAACTTTCGCAATGCTGATGAGGGTCGTTATGTTGATGAGGTGATACCGGGGGGAGTGGGTGTAATAGGTCAATCGTTAGTCAGGAATGTAGGAACAATCAGTGGGGCCACAGGGGGGGGTCCCGCGCCCCCCCCCAACCTGAGAGTAGGGACCTATCATAGCTGTGTCCGGCGCCACCAGGTCTGGACATTAGGGATATATAAATGGGGCCGATACGACCAGTCAGACTTTAGTTCGCTGACGAAGCCTCTTGGATAGGAGGCGAAACGTCCGAAACCTTCACTTTTGTACAGATGACGGCTGAAGAAACCTTCTCATCGATGGACCACTCCTGTACGACTGAGAGCTTACACAGACGTTAGCAGTCGACAGTACATAAGTGAGTGGATTATTGTCACTATACACAGTGAAGAATGGTGCATAGTACAAATAATCACGAAACTTGTCTGTGATCGCCCACTTAAGCGCCAAAAATTCCAACTTGCCCGAGTGTAAGTTATAATTCTTCTCAGCTGCAGTTAATGTCCGAGAGCCATAGGCTATCACGCGAAGTTTGCCATTTTGTCTTTGGTACAACACAGCACCTAAACCCCGGTTAGAGGCATCTGTATGCAAAATGAAAGGATGCGCGAAGTCAGGAAAACCTAAAACTGGTGGTTGAACTAAACAGTCTATTAGCTGCTCTAACACTGACTGATGCTCATCACTCCACTCAATACGTGTGTTGGAAGACACACTGTTATGTCTCACTTTCCATTTTTGTCTTTGATGCTGCTGAGTCTCAACATTCAGAGGGGCTTTAAGCAAAGCATACAAGGGACTAGCGATACAAGAGAAATCTTTGATGTATTGCCTATAATAGCTTAATAGTCCCAAAATGGCTCGAAGCTCACCGACAGTGCCTGGCTGCTTGTTTTTCAGGGCACGCACTGCTGCTGTATCTGCCGGGTCCATTCGGCTCCCCTCAGCAGAGACAATCCTGCCGAGGTACCTCACTTCCGGCTTGAAGAGGTCACACTTTCGGGCTTTGAGTTTTATTCCATTTTCCCTGAGACGTCGCAACACTCGTCTGACGTCCTCAACGTGGTTGTCAAATGTCCCGCTGAAAACAAGAATGTCATCAAGATAGGGGACACATATTTCGTCCCGTAACCCCTCCAGACATTGTTCCATACACCGCTGGAACGCTGCTGGTGCATTCATGAGTCCAAACGGAATTCGAATCCATTCATAAAGGCCCCAAGGGGTCACGAAGGCAGTCAGGTGTCGGCTCCCTTTGGACATGAACCCCTGGTGGTATGCTTTGCCTTGGTCCAGCAGCGAGAAGATGGTGTTACCCCCAAGGCTATCCACCACGTCCTGTACCCGTGGGATGGGGTGCCGGTCAGGGTGTGTTTTCCGGTTCAGCTCTCTGTAATCAATACATAAGCGCAGTGTACCATCTTTTTTCCTGACACAGACGACAGGGGATGAGTAGGAGGAAGTGGACTTTTCCACCCACCCCTGCGCTATCAAGTCCTGTAAATAATCTTTCACCTCTCTGTACATTGGCTTTGGGACAGACATATATGTCTTTGAAACGGGCTCAGTGTCTTTCAACAAAATGTCCATTTGTAGGTTTTCCACACACCCTATGTCGTCGTCCGATTTTGAAAATGATGCCGATTCCTCTCTCAACATCTGCTGAACGGTCTTTCTTTTATCTTCGTCCAAATGAGAAAGGTCAATTGGGGGGTCCCACTGCTCACTGAGAGCGATGGTGGTATTCTGGACATGGACCTCATTGACAACTGCTGAAGGAAGGTCCCTTTTAAATATGTTAGCTGGGTAGACAGACCCTACTGACTGCACTGTACCAATAATAGTCTTTACTGGAAACCTAATATCATGATTAGTAGGGTTCTGGACACTAACAACTATCCTAGGGATGGAACCTGCCTTTACTGAGACCAACGAGTCACAAAGCTCGAGGCCATCTGGCCACTGTGGGTTTTCACTTGGCTCAAAAACCAATGTAACATCTTCCTTAAAGGGCTTAGCCTGTACTTTGCATGGAATAATAAGTGAGCTATGCCTGGCTATAGTGAATCTCTCATTTGTTGTTTTTACACGGTACTCATGTGCTTGTCCCAGACTAACTGCTTTTATGAAAGTGGCAGCTTTATTGCGCTTAAGGTGGGGAAAAGCTAGTCTAACCGATTTCAAGAGCTTTTCTGTATCCCCTGTTTGTGACTCATTAGAGAGACTATCTAACACAAGACGCTCAATGACATTAAACCCTATGATAGGACACTGTTGCTGGTCACCTTTTAGTACTAATACTGGTACAAGTAGCCCTGGATCATTAGCACCAAGTTTAAATGGTATCTCAAGCCATCCTACATAAGGCATATCCGTTCCATTAGCTGCCACAATATTGATAGTGTTATCAGGGTCAATAAGTTCATTCACATTTTTCAATGACACGTCAGGTAAGTTTGTTTGTTTCCATAACTCATCTACAGCACACATGGGACCCCGAGTCCCAGAGTGCTTCAACCCTTTTGTTACCCAAAAAGCACCGAATAAGACATTTCTTTCCCACTAACTCCCTGACCGAAGGTAATTTGCAACACTGTTTCTTATCTGTACGCTCAACAAATGACTGCTTATGTCTCTTCTGAACGGGGCCACATGTGTGGGGCTTACATTCCATTTTCATAGCACCACTGTAATACTGGGACCTATCTGTCTCTGTGGTCACACCATGTCCCACTGGGGTAACCCTTTCTAGTTTAAAGCATGGTTCCTAGCTGAGTTCTGTGCTTTGCAGCCTGCTCTGAAATGTTCACTACTTCCACATTTAAAACAGTGCTGACAATATTTTTCACCTGTCTGAATACAAGAATAACACCTGGGCTGAGGGCGACGGGGCATGTAGTACTGCTGAGGGGCGAACCGCTGCTGGAACTGTGCTGCCCCCCTCATCGGCCTGGGGCCTGGTGCTGGGTGGTACTGCTGAAGAGCTGATGGGGAGTGCTGGGTGTAGTAGTGCCTGGCTGGTGGATCTACCTGATATTGTGAAGGTGGAATGAAGGCGACCTGTTCAGGGTAGTGGTCAGGCAGGCGTTCAGGTCCTCCGCTGGTGGGCTGAGAAGTGGCTGTTGGTTTCTGAATAGTCTCTTTGATCTGGGACACTTCTGCACGCAGCTCTTTTAACAGCATCATCTCTGACCTCATCTCTTTGATCTCTGAAAGGAGTTCATTCGGCACAGTAACAGTATTCTGCTTTCAGACTGTCTTCTTCCCAATCGGGACTGGTGTGTCATCTAACTGGACAGTGTTCAGCGTTGTCACCCGTGCAGCAGCATTTTTCTTTTTTTCCTGTCGCTCTTTTTCATTTGCACATGCCATGTTTAATTTTTCTAACAGTACTTCATCTGATGTGGTGGTTAGCAGGAGGAAAGGTTGCATGTCACTCTTTACATTGTCACTCTGTAACCCCGTCAGAACTGTGTGCAGGAATAAACTCTGGACCAACGTGGGATCATACTTCACCCCTGATTCGGCTTCTTGAGATGCAAAAAGAATCCTTTGACGAAGATCCATTGCACGCAGTAGAAATTTCTGTGGGGACTCTTTATTAGTCTGCACTTCCGATGAGAGCTGCTTGTACAACTCAGTGGCTCCTCTCTCTTGATAGTGAGATCGGAGAATCCTTCGTAAAGAAGTTAGGGTAAGATTTTCTTTCCCTTCGAGGTAGCTTCTCAACTGCAGACCTGGTGTTATGGCACGAACCACTGCATCGATGATCTCATCCCCCTGGTAGCCTTGACTGAGCCCACTTTCTATCTGTCTGACCAAATTAGGAAATGTGAGTTTATCTTTTTGTCCGAGTTCCCCTATTTGTCCAGATATTTTGAAATCTTTGCGCCAGGGGGCAGTGTCTGGGGGCACTATGCTTCTCTTTCGCACAGCATCCCGACCTTTTTCACTTGGTTTGGCTATTCCTAGTTCAAAATCTTTTATACTTTCAATCAAGTCCTTTACACGTAGCAAATCTGACATTCCTCCATCTTCTAGCTCTAATTCAGCTCTTTCAATGTAGGTTGACACAATATTAATTAGTTGGCCTCGAGTCTTTCCTGTAAGTTGCTCTCTTTCCAGTCCAGATATTTGGATTTCAGCACATAACTCTGACAACTGTCGAAAATTCAGTCCAAATAACTTGCCTTTGATGTCCAACTGTAATTCCTCTAACGCCATTTTCGAGAGGGTAGACGCAGTTCAGCTGGGCGGATTCACTTCAAAGTCTTCCAGTGCCCTCTAGTGGTGGCTGTACGCACAGAGATGCAACTAGAGCACATGTAGAAACAAACCAGTAAACGGCGACGCCACTCCGACTGGGTTGATTGGGGATATTCGGCGCGAGCTTCTACCCACGGCGAGTAGACAACACTCGAACGCAAATATCCCAGCGGTGCCTCCAAAATGTTGCGCTCTCCACTATAGTAAGGGAGATACGGTGTTGTGGGATCCAGGAAAAAACCACAAGACAAGCAATGTGATACGTCTTGACTCAACAGTGGTTTACTTCGAATGCCCCGATCTAATGCAAACGTACGCGCACAACAATTTCCGGTCCAACGATCTAAATCGGTCCGACACGAAACACGAACCGAAGCAGGCGTTCCATGTTTAAATAAACATTTTCGATATATATCATTTGTAAACCAATAGAACTACGCGAATGTAACCAAAATAGGAAATACGATAATTTACAACCTGTCACAAAATCAGCAGTGACGACCTATCCTGTGACCCGTTTATTTCTGCTCATGTTGGCATAATGGAGCAATTGCAGGGTCCAATATTGGTGACAAAGCCGAGGTTACCAGTAAAGACATGTGGGGGTGTTTTGAGATGGAACTACCACACACTGGAATTTAAGATTTTTGTTTAAGTTGCACAATGTCTTGGCAAATTAAAAAAAAAGGTGCTAGAAGGATCGTTTCAAATTATGGTTTCAAGACACGTTTGTTGGTTTCAAACAAGGGGTGCTATATCTAATCATATGGTATGCAGTGTAGAAAGATTGGGACTTCAAAGTAATGTTTCAAATGAGGGATATGGATTCAAACTGAATTACAGTCGAACATTGTCTAAATTCAATTGCAAGAAAAAAATCCCAAAAATAACTTTCAACAAAAAATAAATACAATACAACCATGGTCAATTGTGTCCTTTTAAAGCGAAGGCCATTTGCTGCAAGTCGGTCAAGATTCGGTGTAAACGAGCTCGGGTGTCCGTATGAAAGACAATATTGGCTTCTTGGTTCCAACAATAAGTTTTGTCACCGTTGTGTCGCGTGCGTGGGTTTTTCATTGAAAAGTTTGTTTTTTTTCTTCCAAAATACAATTCAGGAAATGAAAACACGGTTGTTACTTTGGAGCTAAGAATATTCAATATGCGCCTGGTCACTTTCAGGAAATCGAGCACCAGGTTGCAAAATAAGAATATTTTATCGACAAAACACGCATTAACATATTTAATTTTAATCTTCTATATAATATGAGAATGCATATAAATACAATGTGATAAACAGTATCTTGGACTTGGCGACAAAGTGAATCCATTTGGTTTTGATTTTGTAGTACGAACAAGACGACGACGATAGACAACAATTCTGCATGTGTGACGTCACATGGATGCGACACCGTGCTGGTAAACAACAGACCCTTTTTTGTGGTTCCGCTAGTGGTGTGAGTCGGGTTTGATGAGCACACTTTCTTCTGTCATGTGACGAGCTTCAGAATGAAATTTACCCTCCTGGGATTTGTGACCTTGTTATTCCTGTGTGCACTCGCCAACACGGTGCCCAATTTCGTAGTGATCTTAGCCGATGATATCGGTTTTGGGGACTTGGGGTGTTACGGACACCCGAGCTCGTTTGCACCGAATCTTGACCGACTTGCAGCGAATGGCCTTCGCTTTACGGATTTCTACAGCACCAGTCCGGTCTGCAGTCCGTCCAGGTCAATGTGCTAATTGTTTGCTATTAACACAAATTGCATTTATTTTATCACTAAACATTCTGCTGCAGCTTTTGGGAATGAAGCAAAGGAAGAACATCGGCAATTGTCATTCTTTAGACGCTCACGTGAATATTGTGCTTTTGTTTTTGTCATTGCGATTGAATAATTAAGTGGACAAATAAATATACTGTAATTGTGTAAATGTCATATGCATTACTGTTTTCATTATTTTTTAATTAATAACATATTTACAAAATTAATGGGGTGAAAGAAAATACTCAAGAATAAACACAAATACAAAAGATTCATTGTAATTATGTAAAATATTAAAATGCGTCTTCATTTCATATTTCTATAAGGATTTATGAATTACATTTGCATCTTTTTAAAGTATCAATGAGAAGGTTTCTTCAGCCTTCATTTGTACAAATTTGAAGGTTTCGGACGTTTCGCCTCCTATCCAAGAGGCTTCGTCAGCGCCGGACACAGCTATGATAGGTCCCTACCCTCAGGTTGGGGGGGAGCAGAGGACCACTCCCTGTGTCCGGCGCCGCCATTGCTGGACATTAGGGATATATAAATAGGGCCGATACGACCAGTCAGACTTGAGTTCGCTGACGAAGCCTCTTGGATAGGAGGCGAAACGTCCGAAACCTTCAAATTTGTAGAGATGACGACTGAAGAAACCTTCTCATCGATGGACCACTCCTGTACGACTGAGAGCTTACACAGACGTATCTTTTTAAAGTAATTACAAATAGTATTGTGTTGTTATATTCTACATTAACCGATTATTAAATGGATAAAATATTGTATCATGATGAATAATTCAAAGAGCAATCAAATTCATTTTAACTTTAGAGAATATTCGATTTAGTTTTGTTAACTTGATTACATATTTACATTATTGTCACAACTATTATGAATGGTTTTAGGATTGTAAGCACAGTCAAATACTGTATTAATGCTTTTAATGAAGACAATTTTAAACAATCACAATACACAACTATGATATTATAAATGAAAAATGTCTTTATTTTATTATTTTGAAACCCTGTTGAGAGGGAAAAAAAACATCAGAATTTATTTGTAGTTCATGAAACGCACTTAACCATGTGATCCCAGTTTCTTATTGTTTGTTTGTTGTACTTGTATTTCAAACGATTTTTACGTTTGAAAGACCAGATTAATGGTGAACAAGATTTTGGGATTATTTTTCTTGGTCTCATTTGTTAACATGACCAAAACGTAAGCATTTTAACAGGGGTGTGTAGAGTTTTTATATCCACCCGTTGTCCATGCAGGGCGTCGCTGCTGACTGGTCGCTATCAGACCCGTTCGGGTATTTACCCCGGAGTTCTGTATCCTGGTTCCATCGGCGGCCTACCGCTGAATGAATCCACCATCGCTGAAGTGCTGAAGCCTCTGGGCTATGCTACGGCTGCCGTGGGGAAGTGGCACCTGGGATTTGGGTTGAATGGAATGTTCCTTCCTACCAAGCAAGGCTTCGACGAGTACCTTGGCATACCATATTCGCATGACATGGTCAGTCCTGTTAAATGTTTTGAAACAAATGTGGCTGAATGTTTTCACTAAAATTCCGTAGGAAGTTAAATTGGGGAATTCGTGCAATACAGTATAACATTTAGTTTTGTCTAAAGCAGAAATCCATGTAAAAATAATACAATAAAAATGCATTTCTATTAAAATGCATTTTGATGTATTTATTTCAGAACAAGATTGGGCAAATTATTTAGAATAGTGAATGTAATATTTATGGCTTCTTTTCAACCTGATTGATTTATATTTTGATGATTGAAACTAGTAAAAACTAGACTAATCTCAAATATTTTGGATTGGATTGGATATGCCTTTATTAGTCTCACAGTGGAGAAATTTACATTTCACAGCAGCAAAGTGATGAAAGGAATGAAAGTAGAAAAACAAAATACATGAGCTGCTGGAAAGGCAGTCATCAAATTTAAGAAATTTAAGTGCTGAAGAATAAATAACTGTCTTTGTGTTGTCATATGATTTGTTATTTAGTTGTTTTTTTTTTTTTTAACTTCAAGATGGTGCCGCGAGAGTGGCTGCCTTTCTAGCACCTCCTGTATTCTGTTTTTCTACTTATTTCTTTCCTTTCCTCTTCCTTTCATTTGCTTTGCTGCTGTGAAACTTAAATTTCTCCACTGAGAGACTAATAAAGGTACATCCAATACAATACAATACAATACATGTAGTTTCACACAATTGAATGGCCAAGAGTGGAATTACACCCCAAGTAAATGACAGCCAAAACGAAATAGCCCTGAACTAACCCCCCCCCCCAAAAAAAAAATACATATCAACATACTCGGAATCTGGAAAGGAGAGGGGTTGACTCTAGACTAAATTTGATTATTTTCTTTTCGGATCCACTATTGAGTTACTGTCGTAACGCTGAGTTCCATTGGTTTGATTCTCCTCAGTATAATCTGGTTTGAAGGAAAAAAATGGATTATTATTAATTTGTTTTTTAAAAAATAATCATTTATTCTTGCCATGAGCACGACATTGATACAGAGTTAGAATGACCATGTTTTTTGAAATTTGATATGTACCAATCAATTATTTCAGTAAATAACAAAAAAACGTGGCAGAATATCCATGTCGCTTTCCCCCACAGGGTCCGTGTCACAACCTGACCTGCTTCCCTCCGGACATTAAATGCTTTGGGGAGTGCGATGTGGGAACCGTTGTGGTCCCGTTGATGCACAATGAAGTCATCAAGGAGCAGCCTGTCAACTTCCTGAATCTAGAACGAGCATACAACAACTTTGCCGCCAGCTTTATCACCACCTCAGCCATGAAGAAGAGACCCTTTTTCCTCTACTATCCATCCCACGTAGGCAGCCAACGACACTCCAGCTAGTTAAGTCAATGTTTGACTTTTTTTTTCTGTGTCCCACACCAGCACACTCATTACCCCCAGTATGCTGGCGAGGGGGCTGCTGGAAAGACATCAAGAGGCCCATTCGGAGACTCTCTGCTGGAGTTTGACAACACTGTTGGCAACCTGCTTGCCACCTTGGAGGAGAGCGGAGTGATTAACAATACACTCGTGTTTTTCACGGCTGACAACGGGTCAGGAATTTGGTTTATGTGGATGTTATCACCATGTGCACTGATATCATAAAGCTATGGATTAAAACAAATATAAAGTTAAAATGTAAGTTTTTTTTAATAATTCGGTCGTATTTGTTTGAGGTTTTTATTTTTGAGAAAAAAAGTGTCATGTCACAACCAAAAATAATCCCATTTCCGAGACATGAACAATTTTCCTCCCCATTTTGTTGTGTCAGGCCTTCGCTGATGCGCATGTCCCGCGGCGGCAACGCCGGAGCTCTGAGATGCGGGAAAGGCACCACGTACGAGGGTGGCGTGAGAGAACCCGCCATCGCCTTCTGGCCAGGCACCATCACGCCAGGTTTGCTGCAAGAACCCTGTGACGTTCTGTTCATACAATCCAAACAGTGTTGCCAAGACATGTTGCGGGACGACAGCACTAAAGTTGTGCAGCTCTAAATTTAGACTTATCTACCTGTGAATGCCCATGTTATGAAACGAAGGATAGCATGATTTACAGGTGATTCACTATATTGCATAAAGCCCGAGTACAGAAATCTCTTCCTTTGTTGTGTTCAGGTGTAACACGTGAGCTAGCCAGCACTCTAGATATCCTACCCACCATCGCTCGGCTTGCAGGAGCAAAATTGCCACCGGTTGAGCTGGATGGTGTTGATATGACTGAAATCCTGATCAATCATGGAAAGGTAAAGTCCCTCTGATTTTGTCCATGGCAGTGCGCCGCCATTTTACCAATTGTCGATTGAAAATGACATTTATTATGCTCAATAAACACCTAACAGGGCTCAGCTTCAGAAAACAGTTGAGCCATGAACGGAAAAATATGGCAAATAAAATATTGATGAAAATTAAAAAAAATATTATAAAAAAAGTTATAAAAATTATCCTTATTCTCAAAAGGCTTTTTTGTCAACTTTGATTTGCAGAGTAAAAGGGAGGCAATGATGTTCTACCCGACTGATCCCAGTGAAAAGTTGGGCCTCTTCGCGCTCCGACTTGGAAAGTACAAAGCACACTTCTACACACGAGGTGATCTTCATTGCAGCAAGAATACTTGAAACAGGCTTCTCATTACTAACCCCAAACTCTAAATTTCTATTACATATAAATATATAAACTAGATATCCATTGTTTCATGTCTGCGTTTGTGACCATTTGTAATGGATTTGTTTGAAGTGCAGCGGTTGTGAACCCCCCCCCCCCCCAAAAAAAAAAAAAAAAAAAAAAAAACTATATTGAATTGTATTTGCGTTAGCATCTCACCATCTAGTGGATACATGGCGCAACTGCAGCCACCAATACAGCTTCTGTCTATGTGCCCTCTATGAAAACAGGTTTAAAATAGGACATCCATTGAAGTGGTGCCTTATAATCCGAAGTGCCTCATTGGTTAAAAAAATATGGTAACTGTGGTAACACTGGCCACAGCGTTTACAGTGCAGAAGCGAAGTCTAGTTATGTGATCAAGCAACCTGATCGTATTCAAAGTTGAAAATGATAAAAAGGCTTTTGTGGGCTTTCATGAACCCCTATTAGAGAGTATGTTTGAACAATCGAACCACTCTGCACCCGGACAGTGCACATAAGCGTCAATTTCCAAAATGCATGTAATTTTCCATGCCGCTACGGTAACCACAATCTTTCAGCTTCCCCTACTCGTATTCATAGTTGTCGTTCCTATCCACCAGGTTCAACCTTAAGCAGCACCACCCCCGACAAAGACTGCTCAATGTTCGCCGTCCTTACCGCTCACGATCCGCCGCTGCTCTTTGACCTGGAGGCGGACCCTTCAGAGCATTACCCGCTAATGCCGGGCGGCGAGACGGATATCCCGGCGCTGCTGGAGAGAATCAAGAAAGTCAAGGAGCATTTTGAATCCTCCATGTTTTTTGGAGAAAGTCAAATTGGGAAAGGAAGCGACCCGCAGCTGGAGCCTTGCTGCAGTCCGCAGTGCAGACCGAAACCTCATTGCTGCCAATGCTGACGCCGTGTGACAAAAGTCAAATCCATGAAGGAGTGCAATTATCTTTGTTCAACGTGGTATTTCTGTTGACTCTTGCACTTATTCTATATAGTTTTTCTAATACTGTGGCGGCAATACCACAAATAGTATGCAAGCTCCTTCTAATGGTATGTGAAAAAAATAAAATTCACAGAATCAGATGTTCAAACCGTGCTTGTTAGTGACTTGCAACCTTTGTTTGAATCTGGTGCAGTACATTTGTTAAGTAAATTCAGTTGGATTCAACATTTAACAAAAAATATGATTTGTTTAGATTCAGGTATGATAGCTAAGTATTTTTTGAGGTTGAACTTGATTAGAAAAGTTATAGAAACAGTGGCTAATATCATGTTTTAATTTACTGCCACAAAAGTAATAAAACAACACCAATGTGCTGGCTAAATTTTATTCATTTATTTTGCCTGTGTAGATTCTCAGTCATTCAAGTCATAGTAAAGTGAGAAGGTTGAAGTCAAGAGTTGGTGTTTTCATTAAATAAAATCAGAATTATGAATAACGAATCAAGTGCCAAATGAAGCGTTATTGCACATTTTTATAAAAAAAAAATAGTACAATTGTTGCATGTGTTGTGTTGTAACAATAAAGACGATAAGAATGGTTTTGCACATCAAGCATATACGTATTTTATTCTTAAAACCAAATTCATGACAAAGCGGATTCTTTTTTTTTCCTTACTTGACTTGTACAAGTTTTGAAAGGTAAAAGATATGTTGCTCAGTCACATACTGTTCCTCTAATGTATGTACTATACACAATCACTCAAGCCAATTAACAACATAGGTAGCCACGCAGTACCTCATCGCCTTCAACACCCATTTTTGCCTGAGTGTTTTTGAATCAGTGCACCGGCATTCACCTCGTTATGTCCTAAAAGTAATGCCAAAAATAGGCTGAAACGTCCCAACTATTGCAGATCACATACACAAACGTGTTGTTCTTTGTTGTTGTGGTGGACTGTTGAATCCATGACATACTCAGTTGACTCACAGAGGGTGGGAAAAAAAGTCACAACACTCCTTGGGATCTCTATGGTTATATACACCAGCAAAATGATAGCAGTGGGATGGATGAAAAAAACAGCCATGTCCTGCCAGAAGCCTACCAAAACAATTTCCAGACAGCTTATTGAGCAATGATACAATATCCTTGATAGCAATTGTACCAGTACACCAAATTGTGAGAATACTCATACATGGAGCCTAAATGAATATCAGTGATTTCGAATAAATGTTCAAACGTCCTCCCAATTTCAGTTCCCCCACCCTCCTGTCATGTACATAAGATATGAAATGCCAGTACTCTTCCTACAAGCGATTATATGACTTATCCTCGCCTTCCCGCCAAGCTAAAAGCTAGAAATAAAATATGTTAGTGCGTATGACAACCTCAATCCTTTTTTTTTGTCTGCCTTTGTAAATAAAAGCATTTTTTAGTTGGTTAAAAAAAATGGCCATGATGTTTTTACTACACACCAGAACAGTCGTGGAAATATGGCTTTTCGGTGGGCCTCTTGGATTCCTGGCAAACAAGTTTAAAGGGTGACACTGAAGAAAAAAAAAACCTAGACAACCAGAATAGTGAATTAAAATTTTATAGCATAAGAGAAAAGCCAGATTGTTTTTTTTTAACCCTTTCACCCTGTAATCTGATGACATGATAAGATGTCCACTGGAATAACCGCTGACCCTTACAGGGCGAAGAATAACGTCCCTCTAATTTCAGGAAAAAAAAAAGAAAGACTACAGAAAAGGTCCTACTAATTTGAGAAGGTCGGAATATCACAAGGGAAAAGTATTTTTATCCTATTTTTACAGTGTAAGTACTCTTGTAGTTTGTGCTAGTGGTTCGGTTTTGTATGGATATTTTGCCAAATTTACTCATCATGCCGTGTATGGAGTTACTCCAATCTATAACAATTGCAAGGTGTGTTAAAATTATTTCTAAACTGCGGGCTGCTTAAACGTAAATGACAAGAGTGAAATGTAGCATTTTATTATGTCACGATAATAACATGCTACATTTCATTGCCATTCATTTTTCATTTTTTGTGCAGTGATTTTTTTTGACATCTGGACTTTTCCCCCTGTAATATTACATCTTTTTTCCCAATCATATCATGACTTTCTGCTTTTTTTTGTCATTTTAAGAATCTTTTTTGTCTTGTCAGTGTGGCGCCTCATACTGCCAAGTTGTATTGTCCAAAATGATTTCAGTTTATGATATCAAACACGATGTTCCTCTACCTTGAGCAATCATGAGAACACTCTCAGCTTCCTTGATGTGTGGATGAGGCGCTTGTTTGAAAGTCTACTTCCTCTACATCTATTTACAGCACACTGTATTGTACGCAACACCGAGGTAAGCCCACTGCACTCTCTGCCACTACTCCGATGCCTTGCCGTGTGACAACCAGTAGAGAACAGCCTGGAACATGAAAACAAATACATATTCACAAACCTTAACGAGCCACTGTCCCAGGTTCCTGAATATGTTTCACTGTACGTAGTAAATCCTACGAGCCATGCATTCGGAGACTGACTGTCAGAGGAGGAACCTTCAAATAGCTCAGCACTTTTTAGTTTATCTCATAGAAAATGGTCAAAGGAACCATTTCATTGAAATGCAGAGAAGATGGATCTGCTGTTGAACTGAGGAACCCAGTCTTAGAGTAGCAAGAAGAAGAAGGAGACCTAAGTTCTCTGACGGCCAAGCGGCAATATGTCTTACTCCAGATAGATGTCCTCAGTGGGGCAGGCGTACTCCACGTGCTCCTGGTAATATTCCTGGAAGGCCCGACTAAGTAAAAGAAAGAGAATGACATGTCTTTGTTGATTGTTAGTTCAATATAAACATGAATATTACTATTTTTCCAGTTATATCATTGGAATTGAAAGAAAAATAAGACAGGTTAATAGCAAATTTGAATCTGAAATGGCGTTATGCGTCGCTAAGCGTATTTATGCCATCTCATCTCATTTTCCGTACCGCTTATTCCTCATTAGGGTCGTGGGGGTTGCTGGAGCCTATCTCAGCTGTCTTCGGGCACGAGGCGGGGGACACCCTGAATTGGTTGCCAGCCAATCGCAGGGCACACAGAGACAAACAACAGTGACTCTCCCACTCACACCTAAGGACAATTTGGAGTGTTCAATCTGCCTGCCATGCATGTTCTTGGAATGTGGGAGGAAACCGGAGGACCCGGAGAAAACCCATGCAGGCCCGGGGAGAACATGCAAACTCCACACAGGGAGGCCAGAGCGGGACGCGAACCGGCAACCTCTGCTGTGAAGCCGGCGTGCTAACCACTCGACTACCGGGCGGCTCTATTTGAATTCAGTTTTGTTTTTAAATTTGACCTACTTGCACTATATTACATTTCTGAAAAAATCCATATTTTTCTGAAAGTAGTCACAGTAGTCGTAGTAGTAGTAGTCGTATTGTTGTTGTTGTCTTTGGTTGGTTGTTTTGATTTTTGTTTTTACACTTTACAGTAGTTACCTTCTTTTTCCACAAGTGAGACAGTTTTTTTCTGAACGACATGATTATAGCCCAGATATGGGCAAACTACGGCCCGCGGGCCACATACGGCCCGGCCCGTTAGGCTTTTTAATCCGGCCCGCCGAACTTGTCCAAATTATAGTAAAACCAGTGTCTGAAACTCATGACAAAAAGCTAGCGGACACCGGGGCAGACAACTCCGAAAAGTTGCCTGCCCCATATTCCATATCTTGCATATGTGACTGTAAAGTGACCTTGAGAGTTTTAAAAGGCGCTTGTAAATGAAATGTATTAATTATTAATATTAATTCCTTGAGACAAATTTATGAACTCTTCTTCTTCTTTTCCTTTTGGCTTTTCCCTTCAGGGGTCGCCACAGCGAATCAATGTCCTCCATCTATCCCGGTTTTGTGCATCCTCTTTTCTCACACCAGCTACCTTCATGTCCTCTTTGACCACATCCATAAACCTCCTCTTCGGTCGTCCTCTCGGTAGACAAATTGATGAACTGATAAGGGCTATTTTTCACGTTTGGAAGACAGTTAATAAATTGGGTTGTAGTGTTCTTACTGTGCTACAAGTTTTTCACACACTACATTGAATGCTTTAGTATATCCGGCCCAAACACTCCCTCCAAATGCTCCTGGCCCAGCCGGCCCCTATGGCAAATTTTAGAACCCATTGTGGCCCGCGAGTCAAAAAGTTTGCCCACCCCTTTATAGCCACAGTATAGCAAACCTAGAAGATTATTTCTGGTTTTGTTACATTGTTTTTCAACAAAAGAGGCTTTATAATAAAATAATAATAATAATAATAATAATAATAATAATAATCTCATCTCATCTCATTTTCCGTACCGCTTATTCCTCATTAGGGTCGCGGGGGTTGCTGGAGCCTATCTCAGCTGTCTTCGGGCACGAGGCGGGGGACACCCTGAATTGGTTGACAGCCAATCGCAGGGCACACAAAGACATACAACAGTCACTCTCACACCTATGGACAATTTGGAGTGGTCAATCTGCCTGCCATGCATGTTTTTGGAGTGTTGGAGGAAACCGGAAGACCCAGAGAAAACCCACGCGGGTCCGGGGAGAACATGCAAACTCCACACAGGGAGGCCGGACCGGGACGCGAACCGGCGACCTCTGCACTGTGAAGCCGGTGTGCTAACCACTCGACTACCGGGCCGCCCAATAATAATAATAATAATACATTTTATTTAATTTACAAGCACCTTTCAGGGTGGCTGCTGATAGAGTGCTTATGACAGCTTTCCAGCTGTATTGCAGCAGCATGTATTTTGTTCTTCTACTTTCATTCTTTTTATCACTTTGCTGCTGTGAAATGTAAATTTCTCCACTGCTAGGCTAATAAAGGCCAATCCAAATCTGAATCCAAATCCAATAAAACCATAAATAAAATGCCATGATGTCCTTGATCCACTGGTGAAAAGATGCTTTGATCCTCTCCTCTTTCATCCAGAACTGCTTCATGAAACAAAGAGGGTACAGAAAGTGCTTAAGAAGGAATGACTCTGTGTCTTTGTGTTGTCATATTATGTCACATTATTTAGTTTTTTTTGTTGTTCTTTTGACTTCAAGACGGCGCCGCGAGAGTGGCTGCCTTTCCAGCAGCTCATGTATTATGTTTTTCTACTTTCAATCCTTTCATCACTTTGCTGCTGTGAAATGTAAATTGCACGCTGTAAAATTGTACATTGTAAATTTGCACGCTGGGTCCGAGAGGACATTAATTTCATCTGTGCTGTATGTCACGTATATTAGCATATATGACAATAAAGCTGACTTTGACTGAAATTTCTCCACTGTAAGACAAATAAAGGCAAATCCAATCCAATCCAATAAATAATAAAATAGCCAATTAAACTAAACTGTGAATGCAGTTTTAAACAGATGGGTTTTGAGGTGGTTTGAGGCTTTGTACTCACCCAACACACTCTGCTACAGGTCGCATGGACTCCTGGGAGACAAACACGTGACACGCAAACCTGCTCAGCATGGGGTGCTTAGTGATGAAGCCAAAGTAGCTGAGTAAAAGAAAAGCAAAAATCAGACTGTACATAAGCACTGGCAAATAACGATCACAGAATCTGTCCGGTTACCAGTTGTTCGTGGGATGACAACCGCAGAAGGAGATGTTCTTCATCTGGAAGAAGTGACTGCATCTGTCAAACTGATGACAAAAATACATTCTATCAACTGCATTTACCAGTTTTTGAGTTGGATTGAGGTTTTGATGGCCATTTTTTTCTGATTAACCTCAAATTTTCGATTGTCCGAGCATGACCAACAGCATGCCACAATAATATGAGCCAGTTATTGTGTTCTGGAAAGCCATTTGAGAATTAATGCAAAATCCTTTATATCCATCTTACTTGTAGCATGTTTTGAACTTCTGGTGCCCGACCGACTCAATTAACTCGCAAAGTGAATTTGAACAAGTCTTGTTCCTCTCACCTCATCCAGACAGTCGTATTCATCTTCCAGACTCATGATCAGCTTCACTCCTTGCAAGCTGATCTCCAGCTCACATAGGGAGGGGGGCCGCACGTGCACGGTCCGTTTCCTGGACAGTGCAATCTTCCGCAAAAAGATAGTGTTACAAATAGGCACATACATTTTTCACAACAACAAAAACAATCGAAAATTCAAGTGCTGGTAAACTAAAGTGCCATAATCCAAAAAATGTGTCTGTTTGTTGTGTTTCACTGTTTTTCTTACCTTCTGCATGGCAGCACAAAGAATTCCATTGCCTTGATGTTGAGGGACTTCGACAGAGCCCAAAAACTGCACATCGAACGTCTCTATCCATGCTGGATTACGTTTCATGGCTGCACAGAAGTGTCGAACACTGAGCCGGCCCCCACAAAATTTTGAGGCATTTGTTTTCTTAAGTTATTGTCCAAATTTAAATGAAAACCAAGGTAATTAAAGCCGAGGTATTTATTATGTATGTCATGGGGTACTTATTGGCATTATGAGCACATGTTCAAATTTGTCCTCTTAGCACACACTTTTAAAAAAAATCTTGAACCTTGGGGAAAAAAAAAATCAGAAGTTTTGTGCTCACCCAACATCTCTTTGGAGTGACCAATGACCTCATGGGCATAGAAGGCAGGGAAGATCCCACGTTCTCCTGTGCGCATATTGTAGCCTCGGTACCAATAGTCATCCTCTTCCTCTTCCACATATAGAGGGTCGTCCACATCCAGCTCCAGCTCGTCGGTGTGTCTGGGGATAAACCTACACAGGGAGGTTCAGGGATTACAATACCACAATTATTGCAGATCACTTCCACCCATTACTGTATCTGCACACGGTGGCAAGTGAGCTGCAATCTGTGCCAATTGGCTTTTCGTCACGCAGCCGGGTATACTCAAGATTGGTCGCAAAACAAATACAGCACATATAGAGATAAACAACCATTTCATTGACTAGGAAATTGTCCGAAAATGTCGTTCAGTAATGCGTTTTACCTGTACACTGCCCAGTGTGTTTGGTCCCTCTCCTTCCCATTGATGGTGCAGGAGAAAAGGCCAAAGGATTCGGTACCTATGTGAAAAACGGCCAGTCAGCAGTTGTCCTAAATATTCAACAAAGTTTAAATATCACAAGTACAGGATCCTATCCTCTTGTTAAAAAAATAGCCACCAAAAATTAAGGTAAAAGCCATCACACAATAGCCCTCTGACTATTGAAGAGCAATGTTCACATAATAGCAGTCCTGTGTGAGCCAATGACCGAAGCAAAGCATTAGTGTGCTTTGTGACTCACTGGAGGAGCGTGATGTGCTGTTGACAAAGATGTTGAGAAACTTCTTGGAAAACGGGAGGTCCGCCTCAGGAGATGAATCTTCAGAAGAACTGAGCAGTTCTGGCCTCAACTTCTCTCCATTGCAATAATAATCCACCTGACCAATCCCCAAAGGCTCTTCGTCGCATAGAGTGGAGAGCTCGCTGTCCTCACTCAAGACTGACGTACACCTGAGGAGATGAAAGCTTTGAACTACACAAAACTCACAAATGATCATCTAAAATTACCACCATAGCCTACCTTCTGAGGCTCACGAGTTCCAGAGTTGTGTTCTCATCAACCACAAGTGTGTATTTCATGGAGTCATAAGCTAGTCCATCGTCTTCATTGGGTGGCTTCGGAGACGGGTCTTTCTCACATGGTGGGAGGTTACGATCCGGGCAAGGATGGTCCGGCATGCAGGGGCCAGAGGGAGGTGAATTGTCAAGCTGTGAATCGTTACCCTTGTAGGACCGTCTCCTCAAGTCGTCCAAGAATGGGTACGAGTCCCCTTGGTCATCTTCGTCATCATTTTCTGTAGAATAGGTGAGGCTGAAGCAACGGTTGGACTGAGCAGTGGGTATGTCCAGTGTCAGCCTTTGTTTGACCTCAGTGATTCGTTCAAGAGAAGCGGATGACCGACTTGTCGTCTGAGGCTCTGTCTCTTGTCCAATGTCTTTATCACTTCTGATACTCTCGCGAAGGCTTGGAGAGTGTATTTGCTTCCTTTCCTCTGGCATGGTAAAGTAATTATTTGGCTGACCGCTTTCCTCTGGTCTTATGGAGTCCTTGAAGAAGTCATCTGTTAAATTCTTTGCAGTGGTGTAGATTTTGACGGTGCATGATCCGTAATCTCTGGTTTCCCGTGAATTCTCTGCACAGTGATCCAGACTCAGTGGTTTGATTGTGTCACCGGTGGGGTTGTACATATACAGACATGTGTTCATGGCAACACCTTCATTTGAAGGTTCCGTCATCTTCAGTCTCTGACATTCCTCAGCTTTTTTCAGTACTTCACATTCCTTGCCGGAAATCCCTATTTCTGGCTCATCATCAGCAAAACTGTCCCCCTCACCAATTTCTGAGGAAGGTGAAATGGTATCTGACACAGACGCCTCCCTCTTGAAGCACTCCTCGGGACAACTGATTGGGTAGGAGCCTTCTGATATCATCCTGTTGACCAAATTGCTCAGCAGCCAGGGGGAGTCTGAGTTTTCACTCAGGTCATCCTCACTTTCTGATTCTGAATCACCTTCACTAGTTTCATCGTGATCATCTGTGGCAGGCATAAGCTTGGGTCCCACTGGAAGGTAGAACGACCGTTTGAAGCACTCAAGGCCATGGTCGGGTTCTATCTTGAGCACCATTTGTCTGGACATGCTGTCCTCGCACTGTTGAGGAGGAAGGGTTTCATCTGGGTCAGCCTGGTGATCGCCAGAAAGACTGCCATCCATGTTCTTTAGCTCAATCAGAGCCTGGTCATCAGCATATGATTTAGGTGGCAAAAAGGTGGAGTCCACCGGGGATGGTGTAGCGATCGTTGGGGAGGGTAAAGGTGATGGAGAGGGCAGAGGAGAACCTTCTTTGATTGGGTCAGGCTGGCCCAAAATTAACGATGCTTTGATTCCCACAATCCCACTGTCCTGCTCTAACTCTGTATCTGGGTCCAGTTCTTGGTCTGATGTAGGTGAGCTGGCTTCTTCGATGGAGTTGGTGAGGTGAGAAGAGCGACCACTGCTGCTTTCATCACTAGTCAAGTCGAGCTCAGTTTCTGAGATGGATGAGATCATATTTGAGTGCACTGGGCCTTCACAAGTAAATGCTATGTCCACTTCTCCATCAAGCTCGGAGTCAGAGCCTGGGGAGCTCAGTTCTTTATCCAGGTCTGAAGTCACATAAACTTGCTGGTTCATGTCTGCAATCCCAGGATCTGACGATGGAGAATGAGAATCATGTGCCGCGACCACTGGAGCTGCCAAGGCTGGAGAATCAGAACATTTGGACTGGCCAGGAGCATCTGAGTGACTGGAGGACACAGAGCCGGAAAAGGCAGCCAGCTCGTAAGGTTCAATACATGGGAATTCCACATACGACGAGGGATTCTCCTTGCACACCATTTCATACGTCTCCTTGCGCATGAATTCAACTTCAAAGTCCTTGTCCAGCTCGTCTTCAGACAAGGGCGTGTCGGCACCATCGTTGCCTCCCAAAGGAGCGATAGATGACAAACAGTGACTGGTTCCATCCACATCCAGGTCGTTCACAGCTTCCATTGCAGACTCGCTTGTGATTGTGTATGTGTCAGTGGGAAGGCGATTCAAGTGTTTGTAGTTGTGACCATTGTTGAGGTCATGGTCCACCTCTGTATCTGAACACTGGGAATGCTCATCCACAGAAGGTACTCTGGTGGTGTGGCATAAAGGGTCGGCCTTAGGTTGAGTGACATCACCAGGGCAATGGTATGACTTGAATTGACCAAATGAGCCTGCAGAAATAATATTTACAGAGAAAAAATACTTCAAGATAGAATAAAATATGATGTATAGACATGTGTGGTATGAAATGTACATAATTGACAGTAATTGTTGGGCATCACTAAATCACTAATGTTGGATGAAATGAGTTCTAAACTAGCTGGGCAGCCCTATTTTTGTTACCGTATTCAAGCCTCTCCCGCCTGTTCCCCTCCATGTCACAGAGGAGGGGCCTGTGAGGAGAGTGGGGGTTCCCACGCTCCTCTGCTTGTTTTGCTGGAGTACCTTGGCTCTGGGACCCTGGTGGCTGGGAAAGCGATGAGGCTGGAAATTGGCCTGTCACATGGGTACCATCCTCTACACAGTGGGTTGGAGTCGTGCGGCCTGGAGTTGGAATAAGAATAGGTAATGATTGTTAAGGGCAAATTCTAATTGTTACAATACAGTATATTTTAAGTGATGAAAACTTATGCCACAGATGGACATTTTTTTAATTATAAATAGTAATACAGTATTGTCAAATGAACCTGATATGAAAATTAAAGTAGAGATGAATGTGATCTGCGCTATATACGATGACGTTTGCCACAAAAACCCTTTTTACAATTTTGTATCATCCATCTGTCAAATGGTACTGCTATTTCTTTCAAGTGCCACACCAGGCATGTGACCCAAAATGGTCAATTACTTACTACTGTATATACAATACAGAGTGAGTTTTGGGTGATCCTACTGCATCTGTTAGGTGTGTTGAGATCTCAGAAATAAAGCTGAATCCCACCCTGTGTCGATGAGTTGCGCAGGGAGTCCTGCAAGCTTGCTTTCTTTGGTGAGACACTGCTGTTGTTGTTCAGTGAATCCTAATGAGAAAAAAAATAAAAATAGACAGAAATGTCTCAGGCTCACATGGATATTCTGTAATTGATAGACAGTAGTTTTCTTGATGTTAACGTTTACCTGCGATACTGCCGTGGTGAGATTTAGTGTAGTCGGTCTGCTTTTGAGGGTGCCAAGAATGGGCGATGGTGGAGGTGACGCTGAGGGAGACGGTGGTGCATCATGGTCCATCTCCTCCTCTTCTTCCTCTTCTTCCTCCTCATCATCCTCATCTTCGTCGTCAATCATTTCGAACTCCTGGAAGTCGTCCTGGAAGGAGCACACTGGGTGGTGCATGTCGTTCTTCTCTAGAATGAGGGAGTCCTGACAGAGAGAGTGGATGGTATCAAATTAATACACTCAAGCAGCGCAGTTGGTGGTATGCATGATTATTTACAGTGTGCTTACAGCATGTGCTCTAACAGCATGTACAATAGAATCCAAAACAATGCAGTCATATTCAGTAAAGCCCCACACATTTACAGCTCAGCACAGATTTTCCATACATTCACAGATTGATTGGTAACTTAACCTCAGTTTTTGCTGAAAGTTTATTATATTTGCTGTTATGTGCTCAGTCCAAAACAATAAAAATATTATTTTGGCACTTGTGGTTGATTGCTTTTGTGACTGTAGTTGCTACCACCCATTTTTATCTTCATCACATGTAGGGCATTTTGCTCTTGAAAATATGCTAAAAATCCATTGAAATTGTGCAGCACACCCATAAGAAACCTTTGCGAACAACACAGTGACTGATTAAACAATGCGGGTGATATACAAAGAGACAGAGGGCTGATGACAAATAAATTTGAAGTGCTGCTCAGGTTTCACAAGCTTTACTGGAAAGCCCAATGAACAGACCACACCTTCATCCCCATATTTGAGTGCACAGGCTATTGACATTCAGTGGTATACGGTTGCACTGCGTCATCTTGCGGGTTGTTTCTGATACTTATAATACAATGACTGGTGACTAGGCGTGGGTCAAGTAGCCAGAAATTGTACTTCAAAATTTGTATACAAAACTTAAGAATCATGGTCCTCCAAATAATAGATAATATGCAGTATTTAGTGAATGCTGTTAACTATTGATGCTAGTGGTTTTCGATGGATTCGCGAAGTCAGTCAGAGGATAAAAGGATGTTATGCAACTTTGCTACCAATCAGTCAATACGTAAAGTGCGTTATGTCTTTTTCAAAGGGTGGCTGGATGGATGGATGGATGGATGGGTCGGTGGGTGGATACTATTTTAGAAATGACTCATGTCTTTTGGCAGTGGTAGTGTGCTCATCTGGTTCTATGTGTCAAGCTCAGTGTTGTGAAATAACATGACACATCATCCCTTCTCCTTACATACACCATGGGACAAAAGTACTGGGACATAATCTGTCATGGGTGTTGACAAGAAACATTACATGCGGCCACCATCCAATGAAGCAGTATTTTGATGACAAAATGAGAGATCACAGCCATTGGTGAAGAGAACTTCATAGGCATTTGTGGATTTGATATATATTTTTACAAGAGGCGATTGATCTGGTTTGGAGTCTGCACGGCGTACCATTTTTCTCTGGCTCTTGCACTGCTCTCTTTTTTTTAGATGGACCAATAAAAAGCTCTCACATCACAATCCAGCTGATGGCAGCTTGATGTGTCTCACAAACACCCACTCCTTTACCAGCAGAGCAACAAATCCTTGTTCTGAGATGCTATTAATGAGCTTGTGCTTGTAAAAATGTTCATTCCATTTACATTTAAATTTCCAACACCACTTATCCTGAACACGGTCGCACAGAGTTACTTGAGCCTATCCCATCTGTCTACGTGCAGAGAGTAGACTATACCCTGAACTGGTAGTTCAGTGCCACTCATCCAGATGATGACGATCATAATGCCAATAATGGGTTCTGTCAGGACACATCTGTTTGCAAGGCCATCAAAAAAAAGCATGAACATAAATAGAAATGTTTGTGGAGAAATGGGACATACTATAGAAAACTGACTTTTTAATAACTTCAGAGTTAGGTCAGGAATGCCTGCCTCTCCAAAATAGGCGAACGACATGTTGTGAAGGAAGCATGTCCAAGACATTTGGGAACTCTTTTAAATTGTGGAGAAAACAATGCATATTCCTTTATGTTTTGTTTAATCAACAGAACACCACAGGCCATTCTCATGAACTAACACCAGCACAAAGAGGACTGCTTCACGGTCATACTGATGGAAAATTTGACAGGGTTGCAGATGTCCCATAATTGATATGTGCTTTGCAAAAGCACCTTGAGAGGGCAACATCCCTGATCGGTTAGCACAAATTGCTTATGCACGGAAGGAAAATAATATGCACAACTTTTCGATGTCTAATTAGCAGACACACATGACTAATTTGATGCCTCTGCTGCAGTCTAAAAGGTTATTAGATGACCGTTTGAACACCATTAAGACGGTCAACATTGTGTAATCAAGCAAATCAGCCAG
Source organism: Hippocampus bargibanti (assembly GCF_051943395.1). Lineage (NCBI taxonomy): Eukaryota > Metazoa > Chordata > Actinopteri > Syngnathiformes > Syngnathidae > Hippocampus > Hippocampus bargibanti. The sequence goes on along the minus strand of NC_142738.1, from coordinate 13,551,382 downwards.
GCAAATCAAACACAATAAAAATCAAGACACAGTTTAAATATATTTAAACACATAATGAATATATTTGAACACCTACAAGGTGACAAGCATGCAATGCAAAGAAAATATTGATTTTGGAGTCTGTGTGATCATGTGACTTCGTCTCTAAGTATGTGGGGGTGATCAGTGGTTGAGAGTAGATTCTGTATGAGTGTGATCATTGAGTTTATGTGATTGACTGTATTTTAGTGTATGAAAAATGACTGAATGTAGCTCCCCTTTCCCACATTGGAGGGAATTGAAGTGCGTTGTGTGGACCGGATGCGGATTGTTTTTTCAGCATTTCTAGCCACGACATTCATCAAGGAGGAGACTGCTGGGTGCACCTTTTCGGCAGCACGAATATGCCAGCACTGTTTTTGATTGGGAGGACTGTCAATGCCATTTGACTGTCATTGCTGGCCAGCTCTGGGGCTTTTTTGAGCCTGTAACGGGAAGCATTTTCATAGCCCCACTTTATTCAGTGGAAAGGTCGGTGCTGTTGGACAATCTGCGGCTGGATGGATGCATGACTTGAGGAGTCCGCGATGAGAAGAAAGGAGCGTCAGCGCAGAGCACCTATGCATTTTATATTTGTTTATGATTGTTTATTTTAGTTGTTTTGACTTCAACATGACGCCGGGAGAGTGGCTGCCTTGACAGCAGCTCTTGTATTTTGTTTGTCCACTTCTTTTCCTTCCCTCTTTCTTTCATTATTTTGCTTCTGTGAAATAACACTTTCTCCAGTGTGAGATTAATATGGGCTAATGTAATGTAATCTAATCACAGTGAGTATAATGTGACATTAAAAGTGATCACGTATTTCACTGTTTAATGTATTGACCAATGACCAGATGACTGTTTGTATTAAAATAAAAGCAATTCAGTAGTCATTAAAAGTGCAGCTGTTTTGTGTATCTTTTCACAAACTGGCTGCAAAGGCTGATTAAAAACTGACTCCCCGTAACTATTTGGAATGTCTCAGGTCTGGGCACTGGGGTCAAAGGATAATCTCAAGGTTGAAGCTTGCGTTAACAAACATCACAATGCATAATGATTGTCACCCATTGCAGAGTGAGTGCATGGGCGAGCAACTGCCACTGGGGTTTGAAGTGACAACAAGCCAAAATCAAATCCGAAAGGTTCTGTGTCTGACATTTCCCTTTCTTGATTTTGCTGCCCTTAATCCTAAATGTCCTTGTCCAGGCTCGAGGACAGCTGGCCGATCCTGCTCCCGTCAGCAAGATGGATCCCCCGGGGCTCCGGTGCATCCTGATTTGTTTTAGTGGGAGTAGTCTGATGGGTTTGACTGTGTGATATACGCACAATGCAAGTTGTACATCAGGAAAGGAAATCCCTTTCAGGACTGAGCGGGCTTTGGTTGTTGTGCTCAGGAAGTACAAATCAGAATCAGAATCAGAATCATCTTTATTGCCAAGTATGTAGAACACACAAGGAATTTGTTTCCGGTTGAACACGCTGCGCTAGTATCGTCGTCAAAAAAACTGCTAAGTGGCACTATACAGTTCCATTTTGGCTACTGTTGAAGAGTTCAAAGAGTTAATGGCTTGGGGGAAGAAGCTGTTTAAATGTCTGCTGGATTTGGTGCGCATGGATCGGTAGCGCCTGCCTGAGGGGAGTAGCTGGAAAAGGTGGTGGGCAGGGTGCGGAGGGTCCAGTAGGATTTTCCGTGCCCTTGTTCGGATTCTTGCAGTGTGCAAGTCCTCGAGAGTGAGTAGGACGGTGCCATATGATTTTTTCCGCCGTCCTAACCGTCCGTTGAAGTCGGATTTTGTCCATTTTTGTGGCGGCCCCGAACCAAACGGTGATGGAAGAACACAGGATGGATTCGATGACAGCCGTGTAGAAATGTTGCAGCACCTCCTGTGGCAGGCCATGCTTCTTTAGCAGCCTCAGAAAGTACATTCTCTGTTGGGCCTTTTTCAGAATAGAGTTGGTGTTGACCTCCCACTTCATGTCCTGGGAGACTGTGATTCCCAGGAACTTGAAGGTCTCAACGGTTGACACAAGGCAGTTGGATAGTGTGAGGGGTAGCTGTGGTGATGGATGTTTCCTGAAGTCCACGATCATCTCAACTGTCTTGAGCGTGTTCAGCTCCAGGTTGTGACGGCTGCACCAGAGCTCCAGCTGCTCCACTTGTTGTCGGTACGCAGACTCGTCGCCGTCTTTGATGAGACCGATGACCGTGGTGTCGTCTGCGAACTTGATGAATTTGACAGCTGGGTGCGTTGAGGTGCAGTCGTTTGTGTAGAGAGAGAAGAGCAATGGAGAGAGGACGCATCCCTGCGGGGCTCCAGTGCTCGTGGTTCGTGTTGTGGATGATATATTTCCCAGTCTGACCTGTTGTGTCCGTCCTGTCAGGAAGCTGAGGGTCCACTGGCAGATCGTGGGGGACACACCAAGCTGGAGAAGTTTGGGGATGAGGAGTTCTGGGATGATGGTATTGAACGCAGAGCTGTAGTCCACAAACAGGATCCTTGCGTAGGTTCCTGTGTTGTCAAGGTGGTCGAGGATGTGGTGCAGTCCGATGTTGACTGCATCCTCCACAGATCTGTTTGCCCGGTAGGCAAACTGAAGAGGATCTAGCAGAGGTCCGGTGATGTTCTTTAGGTGGTTCAGCACGAGGCGTTCAAAGGACTTCATGACCACAGACGTCAGAGCGACAGGTCTATAGTCGTTCAATCCCGAGGGTGCTGGATTCTTTGGAACTGGGACGATAGTAGACTGTTTGAAGCAGGATGGGACTTCACACTGCTCCAGGGATCTGTTGAAGATTTGTGTGAAGACCGGAGCCAGCTGGTCAGCGCAGACTCTCAGGCAGGAGGGGGACACTCTGTCAGGTCCTGCAGCATTCTTGATCTTCTGCTGCTTGAAGAGCCGTCTAACGTCCAGTTCGTGGATCTATAGGGCAGAGGGCGGAGATATGGTAGTTTCTGGTAATGGTGGGCAGACCGGGGAAATGGTGGTGTCCTTTTCAAATCGGCAAAAGTATGTATTTAACTCATCAGCCATACCATTGTTGTACACTGCTTGGGGGGAAGGTAAACGATAATTTGTTATTGCTTTCAGGCCATTCCACACCGATGCAGAGTCGTTAGCGGAGAACTGTTTGTTAAGCCTCTCCGCATAACTTTTCTTTGCGATGTTAATTTCCTTCGTCAGCCTGTTTCGGGCGAGTTTGTAAACTGCTCGATCGCCGCTTTTAAATGCAGATTCTTTCTCTTTCCTAAGCTGCCTGAGTTTGGGAGTGAACCATGGCTTGTTGTTGTTGAATGAGCGGAAGGACTTTGTTGGTACACACATGTCCTCACAGAAACTGATGTATGATGTTACAGTGTCTGTGTATTCATCCAATGTGCCCGTTGAAGTTTCAAAGACGCTCCAATCAGTGAAGTCTAAGCATTCTTGTAGCGATAACTTTGCTTCATCTGTCAATGTTTTAACTGTCTTGACTACCGGTTTTACACATTTGAGTTTCTGTTTGTATGTGGGAATTAAGTGGATTAAATAGTGGTCAGAAAGACCCAATGCTGCATGGGCAACAGACCGGTATGCGCCTTTGAGTGCAGTGTAACAATGATCTAGAATGTTTTCTCCTCTGGTGAAACAGTCAATATGCTGCTTATATTTGGGGAGTTCACGGTTTAAGCGTGTTTGATTAAAATCGCCCAAAATGATCAGGGGTGATTCTGGATATTTTAGCTCGAGATGGTTTACATGGTCCGCTAGAGTTTGTATACACTGGTTAGCATTAGCTTGTGGCGCGATGTACACGGCAACGAGAATAAAGGAAGTGAACTCAGGTGGCGAGTAGAATGGCTTGCAGTTGAGAGACAGCGATTCCAAACCAGGGCTGCAGTGTGCGTCGAGCATCGTGACATCGGTGCACCATTCTTCGTTGATGTAGAAGCATAGTCCACCGCCTTTGGATTTCCCCGATTGCTCCGTATCACGGTCGGCCCGAAGGAGACGGAATCCGGGTAGGTGTAGTGCGGAATCCGGGTGGCGGTCACTGAGCCAAGTCTCAGTGAAGCACAGCGCAGCAGAGCGGGCAAACGTTTTATTGGTCTTTGTGAGAAGCAGAAGTTCGTCCATCTTGTTTGGTAGTTAGCGTAGATTAGCGAGGTGGATCGATGGGAGCGGCGTTCGAAATCCATGCTGCCGTAGCTTGACGAGCACGCCGGCTCGCTTCCCCCTCCTACGCCGCCGTCTCAAAGCTCCGTACAGAGCTGCTACGCCGCTCGCAAGCAGCCCCGAAAAACCTTGTAGATTTTGGTGTGTCGGTGAAAATAGTCCAAGAGTGGATTCCCCAATGCTCAGTAACTCTTCCCTCGTGTAACTGAGTCGCGTAGGATCGCAAAAAACAAATGAAAATGACAAAACCAGGAACAATACTAGGGAGCGTGTGACCGAGGCTGCCATCCGCGGCGCCATCTTGGATTTGTTTTTTATATTGTGGTTTAAGAAATGAGCGAAAGCTTCTCAAGTAAGACACCTGAGATCATTCAGCTAAATGGGGGAGTAAGGAAGAATATTTACAAGCATTAGAAAGGGAGGAAATGGCTGCAGAGAGAAATAATAGAAGGATGGAGTTGAGAAGGAACAACAGAAAGAAAGAAAAAAAAGAATGGGGCAAACAAGGAGAAAGGGAACAGGATACTTATTCGAAAGAAACCCATTCTGGGGTAAAGCCTGAATATAGATAGATCTAATGACGCAATTCAACAAACATCTTTTTTTCTAACTGCATACTTATTCCCACCATAAGCTTCTTGCAATTTGTGCCAACAGAGATGCATGACACACACATCGATCACTATTGTATCAGTCTTACAGCACCACTGAACCCAAATACTGTAGTTGTGTCCAGCTATCAAGTGTGAAATTACAAAGGCAAGTCAATGTGTTGTGATCATTCTGGAATCTGAAACCATCTGTGTCTCTTTGGGATTGTTTGGGGATGCGTCTGGGAACAATCCCTTCTGAATCACAATGTAGAGGCCCAAGGCAGACTTTTAAAACTCACCTTTTCATAGGGATCCGAGTCATAATTGAGACCAATTCCGCAGTCGTCTGTGATTTCGGAGAGATCTTCATCGTCAAACTCCTCCAGGCTGATATCGTGGGCCGGCCTAACAAATGCAGTAAATACATCACAGTCAATAGATATTAAAGTACAAACAGATATTACATTACAAATTAGCTTAAAGTGTTTTTAGTGATACATACATGTTTCTCAACCAAAATTAAGTGTATGAAGCCCATAAGATAATAAGTGGCCCAACTGAATATCTAAGTAGACGCACACCCATACCCAACCCGCTCATTTTCCATTGCAAACAAAGACAAAAAAGAAAAGTACAGTAAAGTCTCGTTATATCGATATCGGTTATAACGATAGTACCGCTTATTACGATATTATTTTCATTTCCCTTGCACATTTCTAGTCTTTTTATGTATAATTAGTACCGTTTAGTACGATACCCGGTTGTTACGATAATCCGGTTATTACGGTGCTCCTTTTCATCCCCCGCCGGCCATTTTTGTTGTTTACATCGATATATCCGTCGCGCCATTGGTCAACTTGGTCACGTGTCTTGTTACGTGAGCCGCCATCGGTCGCGCCATTGGTCGACTTGGTCACATGAGCCGCCATCGGTCACGCTATTGGTCGACTTGGCCGTGTGACTTTGTCACGTGACACGCCATCGGTCGCGCCATTGGTCGACTTGGTCAGGTGACTTGGTTACGTGCCCAGCACCCGTGTAGCAGAGCCATTTTCATTTTCAGACGCTAGCTCGTGTGTAGCAGACGAGATTGAAGTGTTTGTGTTAAAAGGTAAAAATGGGAAGCAGAAGAAGATTGATGACTTTTTTAAATTGTATACATAATACAGTAAGATGTAAGCGTTGCAGTTTCCCTGTTGTGTTATGTACATGCCCACTGTACTGTATATGAATGCAATCGTTTTTTGCAACAATGTTTCTTGTTTTGTCTGCTGAAGCGCGATGATTTTGAAAATTATTAACATTCCATACTGTGTATTAAAGGACAGCCGATGTCACTTTTTATTCAAATGCAAATAAAAATGACTTCACGCCAAGACGTCTTGCATTGCTTGTGAATCCAAACAATGGCTTCAGATTCGGATAATATGCTTTCTTGTTACACATCCAGTTATGAATATGTTTCAAATACACTGTAGTTCTGAAGATTAAAGCATACATGTTTACAATCATTAAAGAATTATATGTGCCATTTTGAGGCAACATTGGGGGAACAAAAAAGGGAGCTAATGGCCAGCTCCGTTTCTTATATGGCGCTTGGCTGCCCTCTTTTGGCGGCTTTTGTTTAATGCAGTTCGGCGCAGGATCGGATATATCGATAGTCCCGGTTATATCGATATTTTTTCGGACTCCCTTGGATATCGATATAACGAGACTTTACTGTAATTTGGAAACATTAAACACACACAACATTACGGTTGTTGATTCAATCATTTCGGTTATTCAAACAACTTCGCTCCATCTGCATATCTTTTTGCAGTAAATACTGTATATGAACAAAAACTCAAAAAATAGGGTCATTAGTCATTAGGGTCGCGGGGGTTGCTGGAGCCTATCTCAGCTGTCTTCGGGCACGAGGCGGGGGACACCCTGAATTGGTTGCCAGCCAATCGCAGGGCACACAAAGACATACAACAGTCACTCTCACACTCACACCTAGGGACAATTTGGAGTGGTCAATCTGCCTGCCATGCATGTTTCTGGAGTGTGGGAGGAAACCGGAGGACCCGGAGAAAACCCACGCAGGTCCGGGGAGAACATGCAAACTCCACACAGGGAGGCCAGACCGGGACGCGAACCGGCGACCTCTGCACTGTGAAGCCGTTGTGCTAACCACTCGACTACCGGGCCGCCCTCCTATCTTCTCATGTTTTTAGCATTAACACTACAATCCCTGTCACTATTTTTAGCCAATACCTGTATTCAACATTGTGTAGAACAAGTGGGGAAGGGTGAGGCAAAAGCAGAGTTGGTCTGCTCGCTCGCCTTCACAAGTCACAGCAGGTGAAGTCCATAAAGTTGATGTGGCCTGTAATGAGCCATGGCTAGTTTGCGCCATTAGCCTGGAATGCCACGGCGCCCCATTAGCTGCGGCACACATTCGTTTTCCACAGCAGCTGTCTTGCAATTGTGTCACAAGGAAATGCTGCACTGCAGTATTTCTAATCGAGGAGAAGGGAGGACACTGCGTGTACTGTGCATGCAAGTAAGCTTGTGTTGGGCACAATGTCACGGAGCAAATGCTCACATGAAAGTTGGCAACTTATATGACAACAACCGATGAGCATAAGTGAAATAAACAGTGCACTGCACTGTATCAAAACAATGTAAAAAATACCTGCTTTTAAATAATGTAATTGCTGTGCATACTGTAGTATTTATGGGTTGGATGAATGAATCCAGGGGTCATGGTATTGTGAATGACATCAGAATTTACAGTTGGTCATGTGAACATCTGGGCTAAGTGGTGGGCTGTGGTAGCTTTTTATTGTGTATTTGACTGTTTGTCCCATTTAATAAATGGCTGAAAGTGTTTTAACAACCTCCTTTCCTACATGCTCAGGAACATTAAATTGCTCTTTTTTTCTCTTCATTAATGCATTCCTAAATGTTGCCCATCATAAAAAATACATGAAAAAAAAATGAACAATGAACAGCTCGAAAGAGCGAATCCAATTTTTGTTTTGTATGTCAATTTATGTGTGTCGCAATATATCGACCTACTTGTGGATGAGCCAGGACACCTCTTATCCAGCGCTAACATCCATCTTGATATGAATGCTACTGTTTAGTTGTTGTACGCAGCATACACAAAAGTCTTAAATTACAAAAATAAAATAGATACAAATATGGGGAAAAAAGAAACATAGGTGGTAATTCAAATTGAATTAATAATTAGGTGTGGTGGTGAGGGGTATTTGATCCAACTCCTTATTCATACTTTCCTATTACAGTCAAACCTCGGTTTTCAAACATCTCGGTTCTCATCACATTCGGTTTTCAACCAAAAATGTCATATTTTTTATGCCCCAGTATACAACCGAAATTTGGCTCTCAACCAAACTGAGTACATCTGAATGCATCACTCGACTACCCTGTGCGTCCTTATACGTCACTTCCTTATATGTCACGTCGTCCTCATTGTCTCATTGTGACCGACGCATTAATATTGTTATTTTATTTTTGCGAAAATGCTGACATATTTGGTTAAGATCTCCTGAATAGTATGATTTTAAAGCAAGCAGAGGATGGTTTGAAAAGTTAGTGTGCCCTGTGTTTGCCCAAAGACAGCTGGGATAGGTGCCAACATGCCCCGTGGCAGAAAGACAGAGCGATCTTTATGTACAGATGTTAATGTTGATGTTAAAAATTGATGAAAATAAAAGTTTGTTTTTATAGAATTTTACACATGACCTGCTCTATTATTAAGTTTTTATCCGGTTTATGCGATGAAAGAGTTATAAAGTTGTTTTCTAGACTTTGAACGGATTAATATTTTTTACATTATTTTAATGGAAAGTGCTGTTTCGGTTTTTGAACAAATCAGTTTTCGAACAGGTTTCTGAAACGGATTATGGTCGAAAACCAAATGCAGTCTCCCCTTATGTCATGATCTGGTTGGCGACCAACGGGGGGCGCTGTCGGCCCCGCCTGCACCTGCACAGGTGCTGGTCGTTTCCAATCAGTTACACTCAAAAGGACCCCCGACACGACCATTCGTTGTCGGGTAATTGTTGTTGAATGTCATTGTATGCTGTTGTATGCAATTGTATGCATCGTGTGCAGTGCATGTGTTCGTTTAATCTTGGTGGACTTTTAATCTTGGTTTTCTTTTGATACTTGGTATTTTTTCCGTTCAGATGATTTTGATGTTTTAGATTTTGTTCCTGCTGACTTTATTTTAATACAATTTGTCAAACATAACCTCCTGCTCCGGGGGCGGCCCGGTAGTCGAGTGGTTAGCACACCAGCTTCACAGTGCAGAGGTCGCCGGTTCGCGGCCCGGTCCGGCCTCCCTGTGTGGAGTTTGCATGCTCTCCCCGGACCCGCGTGGGTTTTCTCCGGGCCTTCCGGTTTCCTCCCACACTCCAAAAACATGCATGGCAGGCAGATTGACCACTCCAAATTGTCCCTAGGTGTGAGTGTGAGAGTGACTGTTGTATGTCTTTGTGTGCCCTGCGATTGGCTGGCAACCAATTCAGGGTGTCCCCCGCCTCGTGCCCGAAGACAGCTGAGATAGGCTCCAGCAACCCCCGCGACCCTAATGAGGAATAAGCGGTACGGAAAATGAGATGAGATGAGAACCTCCTGCTCCCTCCTGCCTGCTTTTTGGGATCCGCACCCGCCATCACCACCTTGCAAACCGTGACACCTTACTGGACTTATTATAATACATGCTGTGAGTGACAAATCGAAATGTTAGTGTTTTTTTTTTATATTTCCCATATTTTCTCATTTGCTATGAGCTACAGTGACATGAAAATATATAATGTATACATACACTGTATATATTTTATATACATATATATTATATTTTTCATGAAAATATATAATGTATACATACACTGTATATATTTTCATGTGTGTATACATACATTTTATATTTTTTCTAACCAAAAATATGCTGCTGAAATCTTTCTCATAGTAACTATTAAATGTCCAAAAGACACAAATCTTCATAAATAACAATGTCAAGCTGCTTGATGAACACAAATCACTCGCAGTACAACGTTGCAATGAAAGCATTGGCACAGGCTCTGTGTGCTGTGTGCCTCACAACACCTTCCAAGTTCATCCATTACAACTGTCGGATGGATTCAAACTCTGCCAATATGCGTGGGCATCGATTTACGCTCTGCGGGATACGCAAACCGACTACCAAATGCCGAGGCTGTCAAATTGTGTGTGACAAAAAATGTTGTGAGTCTCAAAAAGGTTTCTTCAGCCGTCTTCTGTACTTCTTTGAAGGTGTCGGACGTTTCGCTTCTTATCCAAGAAACTTCGTCAGCAAACTAAAGTATCAACAACCAAATACATTTTTTTTTTTTAAATCTGCTGTTAAGGGAAATTTCCAGAGTGTGAATAGAGAATCTAGCGCCAAAGCATTGACTTGCAATAAGGCAGCGTATTAATATATGTGAGAGAAAGGGTTCCCACCACACAAATAGAAACTGTCCAAATGCGATTTTACAAGTTATAAATTGAAAGAAAAACGTGAGAGATTAAACAGATATCATGTTATTCCTGATTGATTGAACGTGACAAAGAAATTATTTTACATGAGACATGGGTTTGGGAGCCACATGAGGTGGCTCGGGCATCTGATTAGGATGCCCCCTGGATGCTCATCGTGAGGTGTTCTGAGCATGCCCCGCTGGCAGGAGACCCCGGGGACGACCCAGGACACACTGGAGAGACTATGTCTCCCAGCTGGCCTGGGAACGCCTCGGGATCCGCCAGGACGAGCTCGAAGAAGTGGCTGGGGAAAGGGAAGTCTGGGCTTCCCTACTGAAGCTGCTGCCCCCGCAACCTGACCCCGGATTAGCAGCAGAAAATGGATGGTTGGATGGATGGATGGAGACATGGGTTTGGTCTAATCGCAAAATGATGATGATGCAAGCTTTTTTTCATGAATATTCAAGGGTAGGTTCCAAAGCAGCACATTTCTGAATGCTAAATGACGAAAATACACATCATGCCATGAATTGTTAATATTAAATGAAAGAAAGAACAAGGGTTTAATAACAAATAGGGCCGTGTCTGCTCCAAAATGACATCATCTTTAAAGAGCCAAGGACATTTATTTAATGAGTCACTCAGAAGATCAATTCACAGGCTTTTCACCCTCCTGTCACTCACGCTAATGTGCGCGTGGCCTCACACATACACACACACACACACACACACACACACACACACACACACACACACACACACACACACACACACACACACACACACACACACACACACACACAGTCACACGCATGTTTTGAATCATCCCTTTCTTCCTAATGAAGCAGTCCTTTGTCATTGTCATTTTACTGGAGAATAAGAGCATATCGTGTACTACCATTATAAAATGATCTAAAGCCATGACTATTTTTCCTTATACTGTACTGTATATCCATTCAGGCAATCCAAAGATCAATTCCCAACTCTGATCTGATCTCAGCGTTTCTGACCAAATCAATGGTAATGGGACACCCACCTTGCTACAAAACTGATCCCAACCAGATTGACTTAAGAGCCCCCAAACAATGGCTGTCGAATGTTCTCAATGAGTGAATGAATGAATGAATGTATAGTATGTATGTATGTATAGTGCCACTTAGCAGTTTTTTTTTTGACAACGATACTAGTGCAGCGTGTTCTACCGGAAACAAATTCCTTGTGTGTTCTACATACTTGGCAATAAAGATGATTCTGATTCTGATTCTGATTCTGATTCTGAATGCCTTACGTCTGCTTATTAAAATGTCTTTATATTACATAAAGGTTGTATGTTCGGAAAATAAATGCCCTTTTACAGTACCGACTATGTGCATTTTTGTCCTTAGTATAGTTTTTTTGACTGATCCAAAAAGCTGCATTATTATGAAACATATGTTCATGTTTTTAAGTCATTCACTGCCAGATACATGTATGTGCAAAAATGTATCCACTCCAGAGCCAGGCTTTTTGTCATTTTCAATCAACTTGCAGGACCCACAGAATATTGAGTTTTATGACGACATGAACATTCAATACAGCGTTAGAAACCTTCGACTCTACTTTCATCAGAAAGAAATAGTTAATTCCTAAGTTATATGGGTCTGAAAGTATACGAACTTAAAAATGGGGCAGCTGTACATAAACAAGACAATCCATATTGATTTATATAACACTTTAACAACAGCTGAAGCTGTAACAAAGCACTAACATGGACAAAATGTCAATTATGTCCCCTTGTGGAAAGGAAAAAAATATTGCAAGAAAGAAAGCAGCAAGCAAGAAAAAACAAAAGCAAAACTAATTCGGCAATGGCACTCAATGTCACACTTTTCAATTCTTGAATACATTTGAGAATGGCAACGAATGAGTTAAATGATGATAAAAATTTTCAATGATAATTAACAAGACTATACCTTCCCTACCACAAATCCCTAAAACAATAGACACCTGTTTGAAAAAATATATCACAAAATGTAAAATTGAAATGTTTCTAAAACTGCTTAATTTATAGTTTATGTACTCTATGCACATAAAATGAATACATTTAACAAATTGCCCCCTGAGGCTGGGCAATTCATCGTCCACATGAGGGTCACGACTATGCTGGAGCCTATCCCAGCTGGCTTCGGACATAGACACATAGAAGAACAACCATTCCTGCACACACTCACATCCAGGGACAATTTTGAGTGTTCCATTAATGTGCAATGCATGTTTTGGGACTGTGGGAGGAAATCGGAGTACCCGAAGGAACCCCATGCAGGCACGGGGAGAACATGCAAATTCATACAGGAAGGCCGGTGTCGGTGCTCACCACTCAACACCATGCCAGAATACACGTGAAAAATTACAATTATATACAGTAGAGTCTCGTTATATCGATATTCTTGGGAGTCGGAAAAAAATATAGATATAACCGGACTATCGATATATCCGATCCTGCGGGCATGTAATTTTCTCCTTGAGTTCATAGAAACAGTATCGTAATAAGCAATACTATCGATAGAACCGATATCGATATAACAAGACTTTACTGTATTTCTATCCATCAGGTGTAACATTGGCTCGCTTTGTGAACATGAGTTCCCTCGTTGTGAAATCATGACAGGTGCATGTTTGGTCTCATTCGCCAGGCCGTGTCTGTTCCACAACCAAATATTGTATCACGAGGATTATGTAAAAAAATATGTATCTTTGTTGTGATTATTTTTGATATTGTGACACTGACATTTTCTAGGCCTGATATGATAAAGAGCAGTTCGGCCAACCAACTGTCGCTGAGCTGCTAGGTCACGTGTCATCCATTCGGATTGATCTGAAAGCTGCAACGTGAAACTCAATCCCTCAAAAGTGCACAGCGCTGGAAGATAAATCCTTTGGGGGTGCTAATGTGATTGTGTGTGTGTGTGCGTGATCTCAGACATCCGAATCATTTCTGATGCAGTACATTTTAAGAAAAAGAAAAAGAGAAAGTCAAAAGAAAAAGAAGAAAAACAAGAAGAAGAAGAAGAAGAAGAAGAAGAAGAAGAAGAAGAAGAAGAAGAAGAAGAAGAAGAAGAAGAAGAAGAAGAAGAAGAAGAAGAAGAAGAAGAAGAAGAAGAAGAAGAAGAAGAAGAAGAAGATTTTTTTTTTTATTACTGGTCATGTCAAGGTCAAATAGAAGGATTGTTTGAAATGTGTATTTTTTTTCTTTTTGTTCCAGAAATAAGAACGTTGAATATCATTCAGACAGATGAACAGCTTAAATAAAAGTCTGTTTACATCGATACCTTAATACACTAAAAACTCCTTATTCTGATGAATAAGGTACACTCTTGTAAAAAGACAGCATTTGCTTGTTCTGTTGCACTTTTTTAAGATATAATATTTAGAGGATGTGATTATTCCGATGTTGATTTCTACATTTTGCGAACATTAAAACAAGCTGGTTTTAAATTAAAATAAAATGAATGAAAAATGAAATATATTTTAAATATACATGGAGATATATTTACATTGTTTCAGTTTATTTATAGAAACACCATTTTGACGAGCAAAATACTGTATCATATTGTGTTGACATCGCTGTTATCATAAAGAATTGTATCATTAACGCATTCACTGCCATTCACGAATTTATAAGGGAATTGAAAATATGACGTAGAGCACCATTCCCGAATTAATTCCAGTGTTGTTTTCATGGGCAGAGGTCTGCTCTGCCAATGTTTTTCCCCTTCTGGGCAATGTTTTTTTCCACAAGGGGGCAGCCTTTCCATTTTTGCCATGTTAGCGCTTTGTTCTAGCTTCAGCTGTTGTTAAAGCACCAGATAAACCAATATGTATGCATTGCATTGTATTTTGGACAGCCGCCCTTATTTCAAGCTCATATAACTCTAGACCCACATAATTTAGGAAGTAGCTATTTTTATCAGATGGAAGAAGAAAGTCTAAGGTTTCTTACGCTGCATTGAATGTTTATGTAGTCCGAAAACTCAATATTCTGTCGGTCCTGGAATTCGAGTGACAATGACAAAAACCCTGGCACTGCAGTGGACACATTTTTGCACATATGGCAGTGAAAGAGTTGAAATAAGCTGGTTTTAAAGTAAAATAAAATGAAATGAAATACATATATTGAAATGGTTCCTGGTTATTTATAGAAAGACCATTTTGACTACCAAAATATTGTTTCAAAATGTTGTGTTGATATCGTCGCTTAATGTGGACCTTAGGTCTAAAAAAACGTATCGCACCAGCAGCTGCCCTGAGAAAAGCACCATCATGGGTTCCTACGTAGTTCTTTAGATGTTCTGCATCTCGATTTGATTTTCTTTATCCCATTTTGAACTGTGCATCTTTTATAAAGCTAGAATATGACATGAACAAATGAATGTAATTGAATGATTTCATTTAAGCTCTTAGCCTTGGGTGTGATTAGCTTGTACAGGCACCCTTAATGTTGTGACCAATTTGTTGTACCGAACGGGTGATTCTAAGTGTCTCGAAGAGCAAAAGGAGCCATTCCATATATGGATTTCCAAGAAAGTGTACACCAGCGGTGATGATGCTGCCTGCATCCCACTTACACTAGTGCGTATCTTGCATCATCACAAACGCTTTCTAGCATCAGCCTGCGTGTAGGAAGGCGCCAATCAGGATCAGGGCGTGGGCCTCCACAGCACCAAGGCCAGAGCAGACAACAACACCACACGAGAAAACATTTTCACCACCTTTTGTCGTTATCTCGAACATATCAATGGCGTCATTAACCGCATGTTGCACTGGAATGAGGCACAAGTAAGGAATCAGACAGCTTCCCTTCCCCTTTCTCCCCTCTGCGCCCACAGCACGCATCAGCCAGCGCATTTTTTTTTTACCTGCAGCCCGGAGGAGAGAGGGAGTGGAACGTATTGAGGGAGAACATTTCAGCCCGGTCCGCCATCTTTGCTGACACGACAGCCCACTATACCGTGGGGACGATCACGTAGAGGAAACGGCAGTCCATCCACGGCAAGGGCGTTCGCGGTGTTTTTTTTCCCTTTGCTTTCTTTCCCCCCTCCCGAACGCCACTCTCTCCGTCTTGTTCAGACGCTGATGTTGCGCGTGCAGCAGGAGTCGAGCATCCACGCAGAGGGGGCAGAGGGAGGGGAATGCTTTCTCGGTTTAAATAATCTGCATGGAAACAAAGGACAATATTCCGAAGTATGATCCAAAATGTCAGACAAGGTGTCTTCCCCACCCCCTTGCGAACGTCTGGTAAGGATGACGAAGAAGGTGGAGACCTTGAAGATGCTGCGGGTGACACACGACGGAAGCTCGCAGGCAGCAGTGCAGAGACGGGCAGGGATGGGGTGGGGTGGGGGGCGGATTGCGTCATTTAAACCGAGTGGGATGCAAGCAGAGGGAGCGGAGGGATTGTCCAACAGCAGTGACGTCAGGGGAAAGAGAAAAACCTCGATTCTATATATTTTTTAAAAACTCAAATTTCGTTGAGTGCCGTTGAGTACATTTCAATGTCAGACTCGATAATGTCGAAATGATCCTCAGTGAGATGATTAGAGCAATTAAATTGATACCTTTTTACCTCTGGATTGGTTCTGGGGAACAAAAAAAAAGAACTTATGTGTACTGGACCACAAAACGTAAATCAACAGTACAGTAACATTTGAAGATGCTGAGCTGTCATGTACTGTAAGTTTTGAAAAGTCCAGATAAAAAATAACAAAAAACAAAAGATAAGTCCAAGATAGCGCAGGAGTAGGCAGCCATGAGCAAGTGCTCTCACAAGCCTTGATTTTTTTTTAATTTTCTTTTTGTGTTGTTTTTGTGTTTTCTTGTGTCACTGTGTGTTGTGCATTGTGTGGAATTGATCGTTTTTCAGCATTTTTGACCTCCACATTCATCAAGGAGTAGATTGGTGAGCGGTTGCGCCTTTTCGGCAGCACACATGAGAATCAGAAAACCTTTATTCGTCCCACAATGGGGAAATTTGCAAGCACATATGCCAGCACTGTTTTCCATGGCAAGGTATTTAGTCTCTAAAGTGCTTCAAAATACTTTATTGATACCAATTAATTGTTGCTTTTTAGTTCAGGCTTTTGATGCCACCCTCTGACATCAACGAAAGCGCACAAAAATAAATGTCTTATACGATACAACTTCTCAATAATCACGTGAGAGAGAAAAAACTCGACTCTCGTACTGTAAATATGTCTTGATGCAATATAGCTACATATATCAATATATCTTTTGTTTGATACTTGCACTACGTACAGTTTTCATTAAATTTGTTTGCACATTTACAGTATACATCTCTGTCCTCTGACATTTTTTCTATGCTTAGAATGTTTTTTATCC
Organism: Hippocampus bargibanti; assembly: GCF_051943395.1. Taxonomy (NCBI): domain Eukaryota; kingdom Metazoa; phylum Chordata; class Actinopteri; order Syngnathiformes; family Syngnathidae; genus Hippocampus; species Hippocampus bargibanti. The sequence goes on along the minus strand of NC_142738.1, from coordinate 13,534,727 downwards.
TTTCATCCCCTCCCCCAACCCCTTTTAAATTGCTGCTGTGGACTGCAAATTTCCCCATTGTGGGACGATTAAAGGTTTTCTGATTCAGTTTTCTAATTCTGATTCCAATTCAGGTTCATATATAGCTTCATTCAACTGGGTACTTTTAACATGTTTTTAAAGCTTTATTCTGTTTTTTTTTCCCATGATGTAGGGAGTTTTTTTTAAGAGACTGTGTTGGATGAATATATATGCTCATAAAGACACTTGTATTTCACACAATTGCATTTTTATTTCCATTCAAAACTTTGACTTGGGGATACAAAAATACTCTTATCATTTCACAGTAGCAACACAAAATATGTGATAATTTCCAAACGAAATGTTTTGTCACCTTCCAACACATTGCTTTTTATTTAAATTTTTTCATTGTCATTTTAATAGAGGCATTATGGTGAGGTGGGCAAGAACATCCAGTTAGCCATGATCCAATCAGAATGTTTATTTCGATCACCACGTTGGAATGTTGACTTTATGAGAGTTTCTCTGCAACTTCAAAGGGACCCAGTGTGACAACGCCTGCCCATTCATAAACTGAGAAATAAAAATGGAAAAGTGGTATCACAAATAAATTTGCGACTCTTACAAATAATACTGAGAGGCATACCTTGATCTGGTTTCACCGAACGGCCCTTTCTTCCACTCCAGGTAGTGCTACCCGTTGAGGTGCTGCTCCAAGAAGTGCTTGAGGTGCTGCCACTACTTTCAGAACCTACGGGGTTCCAAGAAACGGTTTGTCTGAAGGCTTGACTGCCATCTGTTTGGCCACTGCCGCCTGCACTGGTGTGCCAAGTGGTGCCTCCAGAATTTTCGCTGCCACCAGCACTCCAGGAAGTACCTGTGCTGCCAGTTCCTCCTGAGCCGGTGGAGGTCCAGAAAATTCCAGTTTGCTTGCCTCCTGGTTGTTTTCCACCAACGACTGCGCTGCTGCCACCACCGCCGCCACCACTGCCAGCGCCGCCGCCAGTGCCACCGCTGCCATCAGTACTGCCACCACCGCCTCCATTGGTGTGCCATGCGCTGCCTCCATAATTTTCGCCGCCACCACCACCAGCGCTCCAGGAAGTTCCGGTGCTGCCAGTTCCTCCTGAACCTCCAGGGGTCCAGGAAACCCCGGGTTGCCTGCCTCCCGGTTGTTTTTCACTGCCGACACCGCCACCGTCGCTGCCACCACTCCCTCCATTGCCTCCGCCGGTGTGCCATGTGCTGCCTCCAGAATATCCTCCGCTGCCTCCAGAATATCCGCCCGTGCCTCCAGAATATCCGGCGCCCCCACCAGTGCTCCAGGGAGTGCCTGTGCTGCCAGTTCCTCCTGAGCCACTGGAGCTCCAGAAAACCCCAGGTTGCCTGCCTCCCAGTTGGTTTCCATCGTCGACACCGCTGCCTCCACTGCCTCCACTGCCTGCACTGCCTGCACTTCCACCACCAATGGTGTGCCATGTGATGCTTCCAGAGTTTCCGCCACCACCACCACGAGTGCTCCACGAAGGGCCTGCGCTGCCAGTTCCTCCTGAGCCACTGGAGGTTGAGGAAACCCCGGGTTGCTTGTCTCCTGGTGCATTTTGCCCGCCACTGCCGCCACCGCTGCTGGCACCATTGCCTCCACTGCCTCCACTTGTGTGCCATGTGCTGCCTCCATAATTTCCGCCACCACCACCAGTGCTCCAGGAAGTACTTGTGCTGCCAGTTCCTGATGAGCCACTCGAAATCCAGGAAGCCCAGGGTTGCCTGTCTCCCGGTGGTTTTCCACCACCGGCATTGCCGCCGACGCTGCTGCTGCTGCCGCCACCTCTAATGCCACTGCCACCACCAGGTTGAGAGTTAGCTCCACCACCGGCGTTCCAGTTACTGCCACCTGTATGAGTGCCGCTTCCGCCACCAGAGTTCCAGTTACCCCCTCCTGTTTGAGAGCCGCCTTCACCACCGGGATTCCGGTTACCTTCTCCTGCATGGGTGCCGCCTCCACCACCGGTGTGCCAGTTACTCCCTCCTATATGGGTCCCGCTTCCGCCACCAGTGTTCCATTTACCCTCTCCTGCATGAGTCCCGCTTCCGCCACCAGTGTTCCAGTTACCCCCGCCTGCATGGGTCCCGCTTACGCCACCAGTGTTCCAGTTACCCCCTCCTACATGGCTGCCGCCACCGCTACCAGTGTTCCAGTTGCCCCCTCCTGTTAGAGAGCCGCCTCCGCCACTGGGGTTCTGATTAGCCCCTCCTGTGTGAGAGCCGCCTATGACACTGGGGTTCCGATTACCCCCTCCTGTTTGAGAGCCGCCTCCGCTACTGGGGTTCCGACTACCCCCTCCTGTTTGAGAGCCGCCTATGCCACTGGGGTTCCGATTACCCCCTCCTATTTGAGAGCCGCCTACGACACTGGGGTTCCGATTACCCCCTCCTGTTTGAGAGCCGCCTGCACCACTGGGGCCCCAGCCACCTGCTTGTGCTTGTCCAACAATAGCGTCACAGTTGGCACATGCTGAATCCACGCCGCTGGCTTCCTTCCAGCTGCAGATATACAAAACAAAAACAGTCAGTTCTGCCTGTGCTCCAGTATCAGTATAGGTACAGCTCAATAAATGAGAACATCACGGAAGATGTAGCTTATGTAGTAGTTCAAACTCAGACATAATTCCTCATTCACTCAAAAATTAACTGACTCATTGAAATGAACTACTAAAAAAAACAGATAATTATTTTGATCATCTGATATCATCAAGTAATTATTTGAAATTATTATTTCAATGATTATTTTTTGTTATTTACTTAAACACCCAATCTTATTTTAAATTGTTGATCATTAAAGTTTTAAAGATAATTAATGTTATTCTAAACTAATTAACATTTGAACAATAATATATATTACCTCGATTTATGTGTGTGTAAGCTCTCAGTCGTACAGGAATGGTCCATCGATGAAAAGGTTTCTTCAGCCGTCATCTGTACTTCTTTGAAGGTGTCGGACGTTTCGCTTCTTATCCACGAGGCTTCGTCAGTTCACTGATGAAGCTTCGTCTGCGAACTGACAAAGCCTCTTGGATAGGAAAGCAAAACGTCCGACACCGTCAAAGAATGACGGCTGAAGAAACTTTTTCATCGATACCTCGATACCTTGAAAATAACAATAATTCATACTTTTTCAATTAATAATGTATCTGTTTAAATTAATTGACACACAGATATGTGGATTTCACCTGTATTTAAAATTATTAACATTGAAGATTTGATTTCAAAGTATTTGGATTCTTGAAATCTTTGCAAAAACTGTTGTGCTAGAATAGATGAGCGATTGCAAAACATCATTAGACTACATGCTTGTCAGAGATATGACAGACAGACACCGTGGACAGAGACTCAGAACCAGAAAGATTGTCCCCACTGCCGGCAGGAGACGCAGTCATCAGATGACATACGTCTGAATTCTGTGCCCCTCTGCCAAGCTATTTATTGAGAGTATATGTAAATTAAAGTGATATATTAGTAAAACATAGTTTTCTTGATTAGCATACCACGCCTCTGGGCGTTCTGAGCAACAACATATGTAAGCAATAAAACATAGACACTCTAATTGGTTGTCCCCTCCATCAACCGATAAGTCTGTAACCTGGCGCCTGTGCAGGATGTTCAAGCCGTAAATAACTTCGGTGATTAAGGAGTATCCCAAGCCCCAAATTGTGTTCAAGGCCAGACCTCCTAGATGGAGCCGACAGTTCACCCTGCCGTGTCTGTTTCACTCAGATTTACTGTGGTCATCTGCGCTTTGACAGTGGGCTTATTGTTTAGTTGGTCAGCAAAGCACGGCACTTTTAAACATGATAACTTATTATTCTCCATCAATGCTTTAAAACAGTGGTGGCCAAACCTTTCTGACAAAACATTGACTTTTGAAGCGACAAACAAATTGGACCCGATCATATACGTGCAATCATATACACACACATACACATAACTCACTCGTTCCTTATGTATGAGCAAGCCCTGTGGTCACCATCAATGTCGTGGTTGGTCGATGTGGCTCTCAAGTGGCAGGTAATGTAAAGCTGTTGAAAGAGTCAATGGCATTTCTTGTATGTATTTTTTTAATATGAGTTTTACCTTTCAAAATCCAGTCAGGCTCGCTTTTTGGGGTGCTCACCATCCCATTTTCGGCACCCTGGAACCTGAAGGCCTCAAACTGGAACTGGAGCATGTTCTCTGCTGTGCGTTGCATGAACCTAGACTCTGTGCTTGTGATCCTTGCGTCAATTAAACATCTGCACGCAAAACAAGTTGACAAGTTTCAAATGAAGTACTCTTCAAGGACAACCGACATCACTTTTTTGTTTCCTAACTGACATCAGAAAAACGTTTTATAATATCTAAAATACCCAAAACACGCAGTATGACATTTTTAGTCAAATGCAAAACACCAATAAAAATTACTCAGTGTCGAAAAAGTACTTCAATTTGAAACCGGAAGTGGCCAGTTTCAGAAGGTCCCGCCCCCATGTTCGTGGTGTCACGGCAAGACGTCTTGCCTTGCTCGAGAATCAAAACAATGGCTTCAGATTCAGAGAAGATGCTTTCTTGTTACTCATCCAGTTATGAATGTGATTCAAATAGTTCTGAAGAAGAAAGCATACATGGTTGCAATTGATTAAATAATTTATTCCGTGTCATTTTGAGGCATCAGGGGTGGGAAATGTCGCACCCAAAAAAAGGCAGAAAATGGCGACAAAGCCGTATAAGGAATTAATCAGCCCGTTTCCACAGGCTGATTAATTCCTTATATGGAGCTTTGTCGCCCTCTTCTGCCTCTTTTTGTTCCTACATGACGTTTTCAGACCAAAGTACAGCAAAATGCATTGACGTGATGGAAGGACTGCTACAACGTGTCCTTTTTTTCGGTCAGGGGCGTTCCTTCAGTGACGTCTTAAAACGTAAAATATAGCTATATGCCCTGTGTGCCCTGCGATTGGCTAACAACCAATTCAGGGTGTTCCCCGCCTCGTGCCAGAAGACGGGCACTAGGCGGGGAGTATACCTATCCCCCACAGGTTTTTTTTCCTTCAAGTTTTTTTTTTCTTTTTACTGCAACAGATATTTGGCTTCCTTTCCTTAATTATGTTCACTGTGTGTGTTTGGGCTGAGATGATCGCTCTGTAAATTGCATGTACATGTAGGACTAAATTGTGGCAAGTACTGAGGTGCTTACCCTTGATCAAGGAATGTATATCTGGGGCTGGAATTTATATCTGGCGAGAGAGTAGCAGTGCAGCTTTCCACAAAAACACGGAGAGGCACGTGGTGGTACTGCCTCACTGATGCCTCGATACGGATCGTGTCCCCCATGAAGTACTGATAACGGGGTCTCTCGTACATCCAGTCGTCTGTAAAGAGATATTGGATTCGGTCCACATGTTGGCAATTTCATACAAGAGGAAAACAGTTGGAGTACTAACCCGTCCTCAGGGTCAGAGTGAAGTACAAAAACTCCTCGCCAACCCTCACCGCAGAGAATGGTATCCATTTTGGATCGAGTGGGAGGCTGCTGACGTTGTGGTGCCTGAAGATTTAAATAGGGGTCAAAGCTGAGATGACACTATGAGTTTTGTTTTGTTTTTCTTAAAGATGATCACATTTGTACAGTAGTTTTTTTTTCTTGCTGCTTGGTTGTTTTTTTTTTGGAGGGGTGAAGGTTTTATTTTTTGTAAGTTAACTTGACTGCACAAAAAATATAAATGTTTGTTTGGTCATCAACTTGCTGACAACCAGTCTCAGTTTGACCACATCTATTACCTATTTAATTTTGTTGTGTGTGTACATTCTTCACTTGTTTATTCCCTTTCAATAGAACCAGTTTTTTGGACACTGTTCGAAAAGTCAATGTATGAATATATGTAATTTCCTGATAAAATATGTCACCTTGGGTAGTGACATTCCACAATCACAGCGGTTTCAATGTTCCTCACAATGGTCCTCACAATAGGCGAGTCGGACAGCATTTGGGGGTTATAGTCAAGCATAAAGGTGTAGACAAGAGCATCATCTGTCATCTGCAGAGGAGGCGGGGTGGGGGGTGGAGAATAAATGTTTTAAAATGCAGGGTGACTAATTAAAAAGGGATATTTGTCCAGTATCGTTTCCAAAAAGCACACCGTGGCTTACCCGTGACATGCTGCCACAGCCTTGCAGCTCGGTCTCGAATATCAACACATGCGCTAGAGTGTCCTCGCCCACTGCGCCGCAGGGACCCAGAGTGAGATCGGACGGCTTGATGTGCTGGCCTGTTCCAAAGAAGTCTTTCTGAACCTCCACTCGTGCATGTCTCTCCCCGCACTCCACGGAGACAGTCGCTGCAAATATGGGGTGTCTCAGCTCAAAATCAGGTACTGGCTCAACTGGAACCGTGGGCCCTTCAGGGTAGGTCCAGGTGAGTGGCCTCTCGAGTACATGCTTAGCTTGCTGCTGATCGTGGTGCCCCGAGGCTAGATCCTGTTGTCCGGAGCAGAAGTTGACTACTACCAGAGCCAGTGCCACAAGGCACACGGCGGTGTGCTTCATTATAATGGACACAAAGCAACCAGTGATCCCCACAAGATGCTCTTGGCAACAAAGTTGTGCTTTCACCCTTTTTATAAGCAGGCCTTTGGACAGCTACCATTGATAGCTGATAAGACAAGGTGTTAGCCAATCCAGTCGAGCTTGCAGCAACTTGCGTGGTGCTGTGTTTTGACTGTCACGCTGATCTCCACTCAAATTGTGCCCTCCAGTTGCATAACATCAAAATATCTCCAGTCCCACCACAAGCTACATTTTGAGGCAAAACGCAATAGTTCAGTTTTACAAATGATTAAACCAGAACCCAAAGTAAGATTCTGCCACACAGGTAACTGTAAAATCACATTGTCAAAGTCTAACGTATCATTATGAATAACCTCTTTTATCCTGATAATTTGGATCAGGCGCTTTGCTCCTGGGGGAAGTGGAAAACAGGCAGGACAGCAGCCCTTGAGGGTGTCCCCTGCCTACTGCCCGAAGACGGCTGGGATAGGTTCCAGCACCCCCGTGACCCGTGTGATGATAAGTGGATCAGAAAATGGATGGATGGATGAAAAGAAAATCCCAAATCCATTTTGAAATGAAAAATTTAACTTCAAAATGGAGAAATGATGAGAGCTCATGAATGTTGAAGTAGTCTCCATTAAAGCACAAGGCATGGCTCAAAGGACTCATATTGACAAATGTGGGGAATTTGCTGTGTATGCACCATTAACCCTTTTAGGGACAGCGGTTGCTCCAGCTTCTCATTTTATCAGGTTACGGGGTGCGAGAAAGGGTTAAATATGTAACACAAAACCAGGCAATGGGAATCATGTGTGTTCTCACAGCCAATCAGCACAAATGTTAGAATGGATGGAAATCAATGAGAGAAAGCTGGAAGTGTAGTACACTTCCAGACAGTATTTATTATAAATAGTAGGATAAAGACTACAAGACACTGCAACTAGTGAATGAAGGTCCAATAATGTGTGTTTTTTCGTCAATGTGTTTTTGGGGGTTGTTTATTATTATTATTTTTTAAATAAGCTGTGCTAAGAAGATAGAGTTCACCAAAAAAGGTTATGTTGACAGTGGGTTACGGTCACCTGTCCTTCACAGAACATGTCACACTCTACTTTCTGCCAAAGTACATTCAGGACAATCGATGGTGGACTGCAGCACAGTAGCCGACCTATGAATGTTCCAAAATAAGAACACTGAAAGAGATTCCCAGGTAGCTCGTTTACATAAAAAGGGAACATTGTCACATAAACAGATCAAGCATACTTCCGGATTCATTTGCTTCCAGTATCAGTTTTATTTTTCAAAGAAATGTCCAACACCATATGATGAACATTATTTTGTGCAACCCTTGGTCAGTATGCTGGGAACAGCATTTGTACATTACAATGACAAGGTAAACATTTATGCGCATCCTACACAATACTTGAATTAGGTTTGCCCATAGTCTGACATAAAAACTAATTGTTCAAAATTTGAAGGACTTTGACTGTAAACAAATTTGATAGCATTAACCTGTGTGTTGATGTGAAAACCAAAGGCAGCTCAAGAAAGAATTGGATTCGTACTTTAACAAGTGTCACTAAAACATTGGAGAGAGGACTCAAAAAAGCCACTGACAGTCATGAGGATGAAATTGCCCTTATTGAAATTACTTTCACTTGTAAGAAATGGTCATGGAAGAGGCAACATTTTTGAATTTCTTTGGAAGTCAGATAGTTGGTGTTCAAAGGTCACTTCTTTTTATGAAGAATTTTCTCAACTTTTGTGAACAGGTAATGTATCTAGCCTTAACCATTAGTCTTATTTGTCCAGAATATACATATTTTTCTCCGAAAAGAGTGCTGTATCTTTTTTCAGGTGCAGGTATCAGGATTAGGTGGACTTTTGGATGGATGGATGGATGGATGGATGGATGGATGGATGGATGGATGGATGGATGGATGGATGGATGGATGGATGGATGGATGGATGGATGGATGGATGGATGGATGGATGGATGGATGGATGGATGGATGGACGGATGGATGTATGGATGAATTCCTTACATGTTTAGCTGAATGGCATAACCAGTGAATGATTTTGTGAATGAATATCAAGTGACCAAGCAATACAACCCCACCTTCCCTAAACTGAACAACATCCATTTAAAAGTGGGCCAGTTAATATCATCAAAGTATAATCAGTGGGAACAAATTCTCAATTATGATCAACATTTGTATCAATGCACTTAAAGATAAAAGCATGTGTTTATTTTTACTATGCTGAATGAACACAGATAGCTTGACACCAGCAGTCGTCGGTCATCCAGACCCACCGAAGGTTTTTATCACGTCATTGCTCAAACAAGTTGGGATTTTATTTGTACGTGGGACTCAGCGATTGTCCCAGGATTAATGCTAAATGTGAAAAAAATCACATCTGCCAATGTTTGTAGTGAAGTTTGGATTCTTTTTAATCTGAATTGAGATTCTTTTGCCTCTCATTTTTATTGCAATCAGATTTGGAGAAACAAATAGAAGTGTTATTATGTCAACATGACCCACACCTTATAAAATCATCCTGTGTGTGTGTGTACTGCGACACTATACAGCAATGAAGTCCATTGGTCTCCTCATGCTCACCCTGCTGCGGAGCTGTTTAGCCATGCCTCAAAACTCCACCAACCGGTGGCCTCAGCAAACCTCCAAGCCCGTGGACTCAGAGCTATCTTGCAAGGTGGAAACGCATCAAAAGATACAGTGTGGTCCTGACGGGATCTCATCTTGTGAATGTGAAGCCATCAATTGTTGCTATGATGCCAATGTGTGCTACTATGGTAGACAAGGTAGGTCAAATTTCATGTTTGAACTGTTCCCTCGCTACGTCACACTTCATTGCTTGCGCCTCCATGACAGCGAAAATTATTCAAGTGATCATTTTGTTTACTGGACTTATGGCATAGAGAACCACCACATTTCTGTAGTTTGGTTTGTGGCTATTTCCATTTGTTCACTTTATTGGGCAGCCCATCCTGAGTGACTGTACTTGTTTTTGCACTTGAGCAAGAGTAATGGAACGTGTTGATTTAGCCCCATCTGGTGGCAGTTTGGTGTCAAGGAAGCTGGAGAATTCAGTTGACACTTCTTATAGGTCAGGGGTCGGGAACCTATGGCTCGCGAGCCATATATGGCTCTTTTGATGATTGCTTATGGCTCGCCGATAAATATTACATATTATAATACATATTGTCGTTTTTTTGCCGTTCATTTCCCGTTGGGGCTGCAGTTGGCGGAAAGCGCAATTTTGATTGGATGACACTGACCTAGAATGGCCGAAAGCGCCATGTTGATTGGATGATAGTGGCCGTCATGTTGAAATAGGTAAACGCCCGTTTAAATGAGCCCAACTTGTGCACTTCAGTGTGAAGGCACCGGAGCATTAGAGGAGAGAAAATGTTCTGATTCTAATTTGCAATGAAACAATACCATCGATGAAACAGTCGGTCAAATGTCAGTGGCATTTTAACAAGTCCGATGTTAACGTTAGCATCAACATACTTCTGCGAGAAGTCGATTGCAGATAGCAAGTGTGGAAGCTTATGAGCCGTGTGCAGGCGAGCTAGCAGTAACTTCGCCGCTGGACCGGCAAATTGAATTTCATTCCGATCGTTTTCCTGGATTTTTACCAAACACGATGAACGGAAAACCATCCATGTTAACGGTGAGTACCATCACAAAGTTATTTTAAATAATACATTCTGATATTTTGTTGAAAAGTGGCCGCGCGTGCGCGTGTGTGCGCGCGCGACGCGAGCTTTTGTATGTGCGCGCGCGCACGCGAGCGTTTGTATGTGCGCGCGCGTGCGTGTGGCTCTCGCTGAAAAACATTTCTAAATATTTTACTTTTATGGCCTAGCCGCAATAATCATATGGGTCGATGACATGATTATTGCGGCTAGCAATGAAATGGTTTTGAAAAAGGTTAAAGAGATGCTTTCTGCAAGGTTCAAAATGAAAGATCTTGGCACACTTAAACATTTTCTGGGTATCGATTTTAGTCAATCAGATGGATGTGTAAAAATGTCACAGGAAAAATATGTTAACAAGATACTACAGCGTTTCAACATGTATGATTGTAAGGTTCGAAAAACACCTTGTGAGCAAAAGTTGGAATATTCCAAAAATGCAATGAAGATGAGTGATGTCAGAACTTATAGGGAAGCAGTGGGTAGTCTGATCTATCTGACGACATGTACCAGACCAGATTTGAGTTTTGTGGTAAACAGGTTATGGGCCCAGGAGACGTTTGGGAGATAAAGTGAAGCCAGAAGTGTATCCAGACTTGAAAGAGCGGTGAGCAAACGAGGCTATCGCTAACCGGCTAAACAGCGGTCAAGATGGATCAAGGAAGGGCAAGCAGGCACCTTCGACTGGCATTCGACGGAGATGAAGATAAGTACGAGATATGGGAAACAAAAATGCTCGGACATTTTCATTTATTGGGACTAAAGAAGACCGTGCTAAGCGAGCCGGCGACGAGTTCCGATATGGCTACGGATGCAGAGAAAAATGCCGATGCATATGCCGAATTGATAAATATGCTTGATGACAAGAGCCTCTCACTAATAATGAGAGATGCACCTGATGATGGAAGAAAATCTTTGAAGATATTGAGAGAATATTATGCCGGGAAAGGAAAACCACGGATAATAAATCTGTACACCACGCTCACGTCGCTTCAAAAGAGGAACGATGAAAGTGTTACAGACTATATCATCAAAGCCGAAACCGCCATCACAGCACTCCGAAATGCAGGTGAAACTTTGGGAGATGGACTACTTGTCGCCATGGTGTTAAAAGGACTACCAGCAAGTTTCAAGCCATTTGCAATCAATGTAGCGCATTCAAATGATGAAATCAAGTTTGCAGATTTCAAGACGAAGCTACGGAGTTTTGAAGCCACTGAGAAATTGAACACTGAGTCAGGGGACAATGTGATGAAGACACAGAGTCTGAGTGGACGACAAACCACCAAAACCAACACCCGTGACCAGCACAGTGATGACACAAGCATAGTGTGTTTCAAGTGTGGGATCGAAGGCCACAAAGCAAGAGAATGTCGACAAAAGACATGGTGCAGTCATTGCAAAAGCAAGACACACAAAGATGCAACGTGCAGGCGTAAGGACAAGGACAGACGAGATGACGCCAGTAAAGCGTCAGAAGACGGCGACACCGACATCGTGCTCAAGATGAGGGACAGCAAGACCAGACCCAGGGAGCAGTTGGGTCACGACATCAGAGAGAGAGGATTGATGGTGGACACAGGAGCCACTTCGCATATCATCACTGATGTGAACATGTTCAAGAATTTCGACAGCACGTTCAAACCGGAAAGACACCGCGTGGAGCTGGCGGACGGCACACAATGCAGCGGAGTCGCACATAAAAGGGGAGATGCTGAGGTCTCTTTGATTGACATCAAAGGACAAAGACATAAAGCAACGCTGAGAGGTGCTTTATACATTCCTTCATACCCCCAAGACATTTTGTCTGTAAAGAAGGCAACCACCAACGGGGCAACAGTGATATTTAAAGAAGGTAAAAATTCACTGATTACGAAAGGTGGGACAAAATATGGTATACATGTGTATGGAAAGTTGTACTATTTGCATATTGAGAAAGAGACACAGATAAATGAAACAGATGAAAACACATATTATGGCATGAGATTACAGCCTAAGACTAGTGAGGTCTTTCAGGAGCCTAATAAAAGAGCCCAAGAGTCATGTGTACAAGACAGGGATGCACGCAAAAGTGCAGTCACAGAGCCAAATGAACATAACCTCACACGACAAAGTGACACAAATGATGAACCTGAAAATAGAAGGTATCCTACTAGGGAAAGAAAGAAACCTAGTCACTTTGATGATTTTGTGATTGAGTACAGCGATAACGATGGGGCACACACCACAGTAGACTACTGTTACAGAGCTGTGTGTGGTGTTCCGCAAACATATGCAGAGGCAATGAGATCAAATAATTCTCAAGAATGGGCAAAAGCTATGGATGAGGAAATTCAGTCATTAAATGACAACACATTTACTGCAACAACCCTACCAGCGGGCAAGAAAACAGTGGGGGGTAAATGGGTATATGCTATCAAACGTGATGTAGATGTCAGAGACAAATATAAAGCACGATTTGTAGCAAAGGGCAAGAGCCAGGTGGAAAACATAGACTATGGAGAGACATTTTCACCAACAGCCAATCAAACAGGTATAAGAGTGGTGCTTCAAAAAGCAACTCTGGAAAATGGAGAAAAGAATGATGGTCTAGTTTACAAAATAGAAAAATCACTTTACGGTTTCAAGCAATCTGGCCGAAACGGGAACAAGGTCTTACATGATTATTTAACCGATAATGAGTATAAGCAAAACCCAGGTGATTATTGTATGTATGCCAAAGAGTCAAGAAGTGACAAGGTAATCAAAATCATATGGGATGGTGATTTCATTATTGATGACTACCAAACAATTGTGTTTAAATGTGAAATGTGTAAGACAGAGTTCACATGTGTAAGACAGAGTTCACATTGTTCTGTTTATCTTGGTTTACATTACAGCAAACTGAGTATAAGTGGGGGTGTTGAGAAAGTTAGATTGTATCCTCATTTTATGTAATGCTGTAATACTGAACTGATCTGGCAACCTAGCCACGACGGGACATCACGTGACTTGACAGCGATAAAAGCCAGTTTGTGGGTTTGTGTGTTTGACTTCTCGTACGACGATGAACGCAGTGGTTGCTGTCTGTGCTTCGGCAAATAAATATCCTACTTGTATGATCTAAACAAGAGGACCTTCTCGACTCTTTATTCTCCCAAATGCATCGCGAAAGCGCTGAAGATCTCAACAGGCTCTCTTAGTCAAAAAGGTTCCCGACCCATAATATGGGTAGTACTGTATGTACTTTGCATTATCCATATCTTGGAGCATCTTGGTGGTATTGTGAAATTGAGTGCCCCGACTAATGTTTTTTTTAGATTAGAGATTGTTTGCCTGATTTTTTTAACTTTGGCTTTCAAGCAAATATTGAGATTCAAGCCCTCTACGGGCAGCAGTAAACTTACCATAACTCAAGTCGCAGTTTGTAAAAAATATTGCCAAAAATTAGTTTTTAAGACTCCTTGAATGGATATATTTTTTCAAATCAGCAAAACATGTCATTTGTCATTCTTTTAAATTTACATTACTGTATGCTTTCTTGCCATGTACGTGTGTTTGCATTATTATGTTATTATTAAAATATATATTTAGTGAATGGCTAGACTGGAACAGCATTTCCATTCATTTCGGTAATCAAATATAATTTGACACATTTGAGAAAGTGCTTTGAATGGTATCACAGGGAATACAAAACTTGGTTGAGGCCAATTAAATTTTTGCTATCCTTCATGTGTTATTGCATTTGCATGTCGTATAGGGAACCCGTTGTACATTTCAAAAGATGAACATGACAACACAACGTACGCACATATACGGGAGCAGACGTCAGCCACGGCTCAGGGACAGACACTCACGCGCATACAAGTTCTCACCTACTGTTTTCTCATTTGTGGTCGTGCTCAGTGACGCTCCGGTGTACCAAGGATGCCCAGATGATTGTGGTGATCAGTCGAGACGCCATCTTTCCACGTGTCGACTTCGATTCCCTTTCATTCATCTCCAGTGAGACCGGATGCGGCCTGGTTGACAGCACGTCGGCCTTTGTCGTCTACCAGTTTCCAGTCACGTCTTGTGGTACTGTCATCACGGTCAGGCCAGTCCCACTTGAATTGGATTGAGCGTTCCTCAACACAATAGCGTAATGTTGCAAACGTCCTGTAGGAGGAGCTTGGTGCTATAACCTATAAGAACGCCTTGTCCACCTCTTTTGAAGTCGCTGTTGGGCTCAATGGAGCGATTACCAGGGACAGCCGGTTTGAGTATGTGCTTCTCTGTTTTCTATTTCTGTGCACTCACTGGACACATTTCGAGAGAGGGGAATTGAAATTCGTACTGTACATTTGTACATCATGAAAAGAAATAACATAACTTTTAGGAAGGGGTTGGCCATTAAGTTGGCAAAATTCCTCAAAGACAATCCAAGCAAACATTGTGTAAGACCTGGAAGAAAATCTTCCACAAACCCAGTGATGGTGGTTCTGGTTCCTGAGAGAAAAAGCAACAAATATGCAAATCCGCAGGTGCCCAAGCATGTGTATGCCGGGTCGGCTGTATTTCACACACACACACACACACACACAAAAAAAAGTAGTTCAAGTTTGAAAAAAAGTACAACTAATTCAATCTTTTCAATCTTTATTAATTACAGGTCAGATCATTAATGGTTCTTCAGAACGTGAACAAGATTGATGACCTGGTCCCCTCTCACATCTCCCTGGTACTTTGCATAGTCCTCAGTGTGTCTAGTTGAACAATGACGACATCAGAGTTCTTGAGCACTGTAGCTTTCCCTGTGCATTTAAGAAATGTCAGTGTGCACATGTGCTCTACTACAAACATCCAGTCTCCTGTTTTTCCTGAAATTGGCTGTTTTTGTCATGGGCGTTTCTCATGGCGACACGTTTCTAAAGACATCACTGGGAATGGGTTACATTCTGACTTTTTCTTCCGCTCGGTGTTCCCTCACAACTACAATTCACTTAAATGTGTTATGGGTATGCATTATGGTAGCCCATAAGTGATTAAAACATACATGGACACGCACACACACATGCGCGCACACACACACACACACACGCACACGCACACACAAAGCAACAACAGAAAAGAAAGTTGGGGGCAGTATGAACATGAAACATCAATATCAAGTAGGTGACTGAAAACAAATCCATCTGCAGGCTACAAATGACCCATTGGTCAAGAGTTTTACACTTGCTTCAGGGGTAACTTGTCCGCTACCGTGAAGACTTGCAATTATCTCTGTATGTCTGTTCCAAACATCTACTCTTTTATCCTCCATTCTCAGTTTCCTTTTTTTAAGAAAGTTGATTAAAAAATAGATACACTTTTTGGGTGATATTTGGTGAAGTACCTTGGCACCTATTATTTACAAACATTATGAAATAGTGTACCGGATCTCATCTGACAGTGCAGACCTAACTAATGTTGTGGTTCCTCTCAGGCTGGCCGTTCAGTGCAGATATGTGGGCACGTCAGTTGAAGCTCTTGTTATCAAGATGGACCACGTTCCCAGTCCCCCTATAGTTGCAGCTCCCGGGCCCTTCATTGTGGAACTAAGGCTGGGCAATGGCAGACGCATAGTAAAGGGTGAAATGTATGGTGGGTAAACAACTTTGTGATGAGAATCGGTCAACGGAAACCACTTTGAATTCACTATTCTGTCACTCTGCTTGTACAGAGGAAGTGGTTTTCAACTACTTCTATGTCGACAGTGACTACCCTATCACAAAGGAGCTCAGGGAGCCCGTGTACGTCGAGGTACGGATTCTAAGGAATACTGACCCTAACCTGGTCTTGACACTGAAGCGATGCTGGGCCACTGGTGATCCATACCCTCACAGTGTGCCTCAGTGGGACTTGCTGGTTCATGGGTAAGAGTAAGTGCCACTCAAATATTAATCAATTTTTTTTTTGAGCATTGACGACACGACGACTAAACCGACTTCTCCACTCTCAGGTGCCCATACATAGACAACCAGTACCAGACGGCCCTGGTGCAGGTCGACTCCTCATCAGGCCTTGAATTCCCCAGCCAGTATCGGCGCTTTTTCTTCAGGATGTTCTCTTTCGTGTCCGCCCTAACAGCCAAGACTGGTAACGGAGGAACTGCAGATCCAGAGAGCACTCCTCTCATGCAAAAGGTATATGCCAAGAATGCTGGACTGTATGTAGCGCATACTTCATTTCAAACTGTGGAATCCATTATAAAGGGTTTTAACGCTGCTACTGTCTAATAATTCTTCTTTGTCATGAGTTTTATAAAACATCTAAAGGTAATTGCCATGAATTAAAAGCAACAATTCTGAACTTTTGTCTTATATTTACCTTTTAATCGAAAAACAAAATGTCTTCTGCATACTAAACAAAGGAAGCTGTTCAAATGCTTTCAAGGGATACTGCACAAACTGTTTATAATTAATATCTGTAATTAGGAAGAAGAAAAGAAACTGAAAAATAAATTCCATTGCATTTTGAAAAAACGGTGCCTATTAATATTCAAAAATAGCCGGCGGAAATACATTTATGAATAGAAAAGAAAATTAATTCTTTTTTTTAAATATATATTTCGCCAGATGTTTATCCACTGTGACACAACAGTCTGCATGCACCATAAAGGAAACAACTGTGACCCTCAGTGCTACAAGTGGAGTAAGTAATGGTCATATTCTTATCATTATTTATCATTACTCTCTCTCTGATGTTCTTTTGTGTACTATTTGACTGCTGTGTTCATACTACATCTTATTTACCTGCACAGGGGACCATGCTGGTGTCAAACAAACAATCACAGATTCTAACAGCGTTGTGGTTAGCAGCTTGGAGATTCACTTTATTGATCCAAACTAAAAGCATGGAATTCAGTCACCTGGAATTTACAAGAAATACATGTTGTTCATATAATGAAATGCGAGTGCTGAAAAATAAACAACGAAGTTGCTGAAGGGGTTCTATAAGCAGTTATTTATTTCCAAGTTACAAGTACACACAGAATGATTGTGTGGAAGCACCACAATGTTCATTAGGCTTAAAATGTGTCTATTGGCTGAGAACCAAATAGATTTTTTTTGCTCTTTTGGAGCAGTGCTAATTTTCTCATCATGCTGCCTTCAAAGACGCATGAATCAAAATACAGTAAAGTCTCGTTATATCGATATCGGATATATCGATAGTCCCGGTTATATCGATACTATTTCTATGCACGCACGGAGAAAATTACATGCAAACAGGGTCGGATATATCGATAGTCCCGGTTATATCGATATTTTTTCGGACTCCCTTGAATATCGATATAACGAGACTTTACTGTATCATGATTTAAATTCAGAAAAATTAACACTGTCATTTTGAAAAGTGTTTGATAAAAAAATGTTTCCTTACGAAACTCAAGACAACTGTCAAATGCCTTCTGATGTACAGTAGTTCACTTTGCAGGATGGGAATAAAATACCTGTAGAAAAAAATACTTCAGCATGAGTTGAGTTTCAGGAATACCCAGTCCATGAGTTTTCATTTCATTTAACATTAATATTTTATTGCATCCGACAGTTTGAAGTCGTGATTTTGATCCCTTTTCAATTAAAATGTTGCTACCTAAATAATTGTTACGCATATTGTTGTACATTGTCATTTACACAGCAACATGAACTAGTTGTTTTCATCAAAACTCACATAATGATTTTGCAAACTGAATAATGATCAAACCCAATGGTGGGCCGTGCATGTCACTCCTAGGCCTTCAGTTGTGCTACGTCCTAATCCACAGCTGCCACTGTAAAAAAAAGTGTGGTGTGATTTACTACACATCCTGTATTGTAGTAGAGGGCACAGTTAGCCAGAAAATAACTTGTGAAGAAAGAAATACTGTCATTAAACTGTTCGGGTTTTTACCATCAACTTGTGGATTCATGATATGGGGTCGGAAGTCGCTCTTTCACACCGCAAAGATGATTGGCAAAGGATGGCGAAGCATCAATAAAAACTTCATAACATTGAAATATTATTTGCTTTTCCGTGTCCGACCTTTCTTAAGGATGTCCAACTTTTCTTGAAAAGTCCGTCTTAAAAATGGCTTTCACAGTAAATCTGCAACCAAATCAATGTCTTCTCCTTCTTCAACTATTGTGGGTTGACAAAACCATAGCGGTAAATCAACACAATGTATTTGCTTATGCAGCTCGCGACTCATATACTGCACTAGCTCTGGCCAGTATGCTCTTGTCACTTGTGGCAAGTGAAAAGAGCAGTTTTTGCAATCTATGATTGGCTCGTGACCAATCATACTTTGCAAAAACTGACGTTTTGGGTTGCCAACTCGAAATCTGATTGGTTAAAGCAATAGTTTGATCTACAAATTTGATGCGACAGGGTCGCCAGAAGTCATTGTATAAGGCGTACAGGTAGATTTCTGACCCTGATGATGCCAAATGATGGCTGAAATGTGATTGGTTAAATGCTTAAATAGGAAACACTTCTGGAAGCAGCACAAGCGGATAGCAATGGAAGGCACCCAAAAGAAGATTTGGAATTATTTAATACGAATTTGTGGACAAAATATAATTAACATCAGTCTGTGATTCTGATATTTTAGGCCAGCAGAGAAGGCCTTGCAGGCCCCGACGGTCCACCATTGATCCAACCATTGTATTGCTTGTTCTGCTGCGTTTGCATTATCTTTCGCATCACTGTATACAATACAGTACAATGTATACACTATACACTATTGGGTAATAATAAATAATAATAATACATTTTATTTCTCAGCGCCTTTCAAAACTCTCAAGGACACTTTACAGTCACGGGATAATAACTTTTTTTCTGCGGGTGAGCAGCGGCAGCCATTCGCGCCAGCTTCACTCAACCCGGAAGTAAGAGTATTTAAAACCTCAGAAGATGGAACACACTGATTCGAAAGGAAAATAGTACATACAACATATTTCGTGGTATCTAAATCCAATTTCCCAAAATGTACAATTGACAAAAAACACCCAGGAGAAGCATTTTCCCGGAACTTTTATAACCGTTAATTATATGGTTTCCTGTGAGTGTGCTTAATGTGTTGTAAACTGATCGAGTTGTACACAAATGTTATGGGCAATCTGGAGCTGACCTTCTCGCTCGATGCACCATCGTGCAAATTGTCGGATACTTGCAACGCAAACTTCGCAAACATAGAAACAATTACAAATAGCACCTTCGCCGAGCTGTTTCCCGACAAAATTATACAGAAGCTGGTAAATTGCTAAAATGACGTATCAAATCGTAGGTAACAATGACAAAACAAAAAGAGACCCCTTCACGCTCAATCGGTCACCGCTATTTGACGTCTTTATTTTCAGACCTTTCTCACGGGCTCGACAAGAAAGCCTGCAAAAGGATGAATATTTATCAACGTATTATATTGCATAATTATGATTGAAAATACCAGCTCGCCGCGTCATGGTCTCCGGGGATTAGTGATGACATCGCGTAACATCTCGTAGGGGAAACAATTTCAAACACTCCTCCCACGAGTTTAATGACAAGGGTGACGCGTATAAACGAGGGCGAGGTGACAGGATGAGAAAAACGGAATGGACAGTTTTGACTACACTCACATATGTCTTCATGAAGCCGAGCGGGGGTCAAGGATTTCCCCTATAGAAGAGTTATTTTATTATTTTTTTAAGGCAACATGTTCGAACCTCCCGAGACTCTGCTGAAATATGAGAGCCCCGTTTTAATCAGTAAAACCACCGACAAGAAGTGTTCGAAGGTAAGTTTCGTGACACTTTGCGCAATAAATCAGAGGTGGGGAAAGTACTCACATTTTGTACTTAATGGATGCATATACATGTATGTATTTCCCTTCTCAGTATGAGCATGAAGTTTAATAATATATATATATATGTATATGTATATGTCAAATCTCAGATTCTTGTATTTAAAGAGGGGGGTTAAAAGTAGAGGTATTAAACTTAAACTGAAAAGAAAAACACAGAATGAAATGTAGTATTTAAGTAAAAAATAAAATAATTTTTACTTTTAATTAAAGTCAGCATATTTTGAGGAGATGGCACAGTGGGGAGAACGGCATACAACATTGTTTAAATAGTCCTTATTAAACTTCATGCTCATACTGAGAAGGGAAATACATACATGTATATGCATCCATTAATTGAGCTGCCTCTACTCATATGAGGGTTGTGAGTGAGTGTGCTGGACCTAATCCTAGCTAACGTTAGACCGAAAGGTGTTTCCAACATGTCGGTACAATTAAGATTACCCCATTAATTTAGCATGCATTTAATTGGCATGCAAGAGGAAACCAGAGAACTGAAAGAAAAATCACACAAGCACTGGAAGAACATGCAGACTCCACACAGGAAGGAGCATGGAATCAAACTCTGGATGTCTGTACTGCTAGGTGGACGTGTTGATTTATGTGGCACATATACCGTATACTACATTCATTCATTCATCCATCTATCCATTTTCTAGTCCGGCTATCCTCATAAATTTCCACGGTGGGCTACAGCCTATCCTAGCTCTCTTGTGGCTATTGGTGGGGTACAAACCGAAATGTAGCCAATAACAAGTTACACATAGACAAACCTTAACTATGAACACTCACAATCACACCAAGGACAATTTAGAGTGATCAATTCACCTATCGTTCTTGATCTTGGAATGTGAGACGAAACCGGAGTACATGGAGAAAATCCATGCAGACACGGGGAGAACATGCAAACTTAAACCAATCAGGCAATGTAATGTGCTATTTACAGGGGGGGCGTCCTTTTAAAGTCAGCAACCAACCACATGCCGACTCCCCGGTGCCTCCACCACCAAAACCCAAATCCTCTGCTACTGAAGCCCCGAGGCAGCAAAATGATGACATACTCAACCTCATCTTTCCACCCAGGTACTATGTGCGGCGATGCTTTTCACGTCATGTCACTCAAGTAATTCAACAACATTCTCTTGCCATGCCAGGGAATGGATGGAGGGAAACCAGCTGTGGGTGCAGCAAGTATCCAGTGCACCGTGCACGCGAGCGGACGTGGTAAACCTCGAGGAGCTCCTGGACAGAAAGCTGCAGCAAAGACGGGCCATAGAGACAGGAATATGCCCTGTCCGAAGAGAGCTTTATACCCAGTGCTTTGGTAAGGAAACTAGTAGAAAGAGATGCAAATACATGCCATGAGGTGGACAATGAATAAGTAATGATTATGACTATAAAAAGAGTATCCCCGATGCCAACATCAATGAAGAAAACAATTGTTTTAGGACAGGGAGACCTTGAGTCTCACTGGGCACTGGGGCATCAAATAGCTAAAAGTGTGTTCAATTCTTTGCCAAGACAGTTGGGGAGGCGATATGGGCTAATTCGTTCAGGGGCTAACTGGAGAGCAGTTGGTGTGCCGGTTAGAGCACAGATATGAAGAGACGTGTGTTCAAGGGCGTGTTTGAATACTTTTACGAGGGAAAATCAATGATACAGACAAATACAAACAGTAGGGTAGATGTTGGGATGAAAGGGAGTGAATAGATGATTGGGTAGGGATAAATGAAGGCTTTGGATAAGGAGGACCACTGAAGAGGGACATTCGGGGGTTCTGTACCCTGAGGTTGAGTGAGAAGGTTTCTTCAGCCGTCATCTGTACTTTTTTGAAGGTGTCGGACGTTTCGCTTCTTATCCAAGATGTTTCTTCAGCGAACTAAAGTCTTACTGGTAGTATCGGCCCTATATATATATCCCTAATGTCCAGACATGGCGGCACCGGACACGCTATGATAGGTCCCTACTCTCAGGTTGGGTGGAGCAGTGTTTGCCCCACTCCCTCCGGGATCACCTCATCAGCATTTCTAATGTTGCCTAACCTGTTTTGCCTAAGCAGGCTATTGTATGAACGATCCAAATTTAACCTCACCCCACCAGACCGGTTTAATGAAGGATTTAGTTGTTTTATGATCACTTCTTTTACTCCCATTTCAAACCATCTATGTTCTTTTGCTAAGATTTTAAGCTCATTGTCGTCAAATGAGTGGTTGCTAGCTTTAAGGTGCAAATGTACTGCCGATTGAGGCCCACTAGTATTATCCCTGCGATGTTGATAGTCTTTTTTTTGAGAATTTGTTGAATCTCCCCAATGTACTGCTCTTAACAATTTTCATTCTTACAATGTATTGAATAAACTACATTACTTTGTTTTTCATTTGGCAGCCTATCTTTTGGATGCACTAATTTTTGCCTTACCGTGTTTATCGGTTTGAAATAAGTAGGAATTTTGTGTTGCCAAAGGACTCTTTGTAGTTTTTCAGAAACTCCTGCAATGTAAGGTACTGCTACTCCTCTCCTTTTTGTATCTTGAGAATTTTTGGTTTCATTCCCTATTCTTTCTTTCTGACATTTGTTGAATGACCATTGAGGGTACCCACAGTTTGTGAGTGCTCTCCTGATATGTTTTGACTCATTTTCTGTACCTTCAACGCTTGTTGGTATTAGTTTAGCCCTATGCTGGAGGGTTCTGATAACTCCTAGTTTGTATTGTAAAGGGTGGTTTAAAATCAAAAGGTAAGTATTGGTCAGTGTGCGTAGCCTTAAAGAGTTTGATGGTTCTCTTTATTTGTAAGTAGGTTCGTTGTCAGATCTCCCAGGCAGGTGATGCGCAGAACTTGATCGCGGCGTGGAGTTGAGCAAGTCACGCTGTGATGTCCGTGCCTTTGCGGGGCTTTGCAAGTCTCTTTGAGTCTGTGAGTCCGAGATGAGTCTGAGATGATTCTGCCCCGTGGTTCGCCCAATCTCTCTGTCCCGCGACAGCTCCTTTTATACAATTTTCAAGCGTGTGCTATGCGTCAGGGTGAGACGCACATCAAGGAGATCAAGGAATTGAAAGACATGAAAGGGTTGAAAGGCGCACTTCAAAATCATACACACGTGTGAGGCCACAGCCTTCCTAGAGACTTCTGTTTTTAGCGCTCTGTCCTCTTTTATAATTACTTTACAATCCAAGAAGGCTAGTTGGTTCTCTTTAATGTCCTCACGAGTAAATTTAATGTTGATGTCTACCGAGTTGAGGTGATCTGTGAAGGATTGAATTTCTAGTTAATTATGACAAAAGTATCGTCCACATATCTAAACCAGTGTCTAGGTTTTGTCCCCGGGAAGAATGTGAGGGCCTGTTTCTCCATCTCTTCCATGTACAGATTAGCCACTATGGGTGAAACTGGTGAGCCCATAGCACAACCATGAATTTGTTTGTAAAATTTCTCCTTAAATTGAGGTTGATTGTTTTGGTCATGAACTCAATGGTTGAGGAATAGCAGACGAGGTAAGTGGGACGAAGGAGGTTTACGGGACGATGGAGTTAATGTCGAGCACAATGGACGAAATGGACTTCAGCCGGCGACTGTGCTTGATCACTGCCAGGACTCTCAATACTGATGGCTTTCCACGTACCCTCAGTCATGACAGGCAGCCCCCCTAATTTCTAAAAGTACTCCCAACATCTTTCGAAGTTTGCCCTTCACCAGGAAATTGCCAAATCCAAAAAGCAGGATGCTTGCGTTCACAAGTCCAGCATTTTCCAAATCCTTGATGGGTAGAATTACCATACACAAGGATCCTCTACTTCTCTGTGTCCTTCATGTACCAGGCCGCAAATGTTCTGTCAGGACCGGAGGGCTCACTTCTACTTATTTGGTTGATTGCATTGAGAAACCACTTGATGAAGCGTAGCCCTTTTTAAGAGCCAGAAGAGTCTTGGGTGAATGAGTTGTTCAGACATCCAACTCACAGTTTTGAGATTGGGGGTTCAAATCTGCAACCCGACCTTCTTGGATCAAGTTTACATGTTCTCCCTATGTAGGTTTTCTCCTGACTACTTTGACCTCCCATCTTCTTAAAAAAATGTATGTTCATTTAAAAACTGCCTTTTCTCTCTCTGTATATTTTTAATTATGGTACGAATCTGAAGGCATGCAACTCTAAATTTTGTCTTATCAAAACAAAGATGTCTTGAGTTTTTGAAATGTTCGCAGGTTGAATCGATTTCTGATAAGAGGGCTGTGTCATAATTACAGCTGCTTTCTGTGTATAGATGAGCTGATCAGGCAGGTGACCATTAACTGCGCAGAGCGTGGTCACTTGTTGTTGCGGGTCCGAGATGAGATCCAGATGACCATTGCCGCTTACCAGACCTTTTACGAGAGCAGTGTGGTTTTTGGCATGAGGAAAGCTCTGCAGGCTGAGCAGGACAAGGTGGACATGGAAAAAAAAGTAAGGACCATTTCTTTTCCTTTCAGCAATCAAGTAATCCTGCATTTTTTATTTGAGAAAGTTGATATAATGGTGAACTTGTTGAGGAGTGAAATAAAAGGAGAAATAAATAAATAAATAGGTAAATACATAATTACATACATACATATATAAATAAATACATGAATAAATAAATAATCACAAATAAATAAATAAATAAATACGTACATAACTTGATGGCCCATAGTTTGAGCGTGTATGAAGTAATGCAGCGTCACAGTGGATTAAAAAAATAAGAGCGCAACTAAGATAAAGCCAGACTGCCTTCAAGGGAAAGTCAACTTCTGTGGTCTCTGTGTTTAATTGATCGAACTATTTTATATGCACATTCTTAAACATCCAATGTTACTTATCTTCAAATCATTTGTATTTGTTTCTCTCTCTCTGTATATATATATATATATATATATATATATATATATATATATATATATATATATATATATATATATATATATATATATATATATATATATCCATATAAAATGGATATATATATATATATATATATATATATATATATATATCCATTTTCCGTACCGCTTATTCCTGCTTAGGGTCGCGGGGGGTGCTGGAGCCTATCTCAGCTGTCTTCGGGAACAAGGCGAGGGACACCCTGAATTGGTTGCCAGCCAATCGCAGGGCACACAAAGACGTACAACAGTTACTCTCACACTCACACCTAAGGACAATTTAGAGTGTTCAATCTGCCTGCCATGCATGTTTTTGGGATGTGGGAGGAAACCGGAGGACCCGGAGAAAACCCACACGGGCCCGGGGAGAACATGCAAACTCCACACAGGGAGGCCGGGGTGGGACGCGAACCGGCGACCTCTGCACTGTGAAGCCGGTGTGTTAACCACTCGACTACCGAGCCGCCTATACAGTGAGACCTCAACTTACAAACACCTTATCTTACAAACTTTTCGTCTTAAAAACGTCAAATTTATGAAAATTAAACCTTATAATAAGCACTATTTTCATAATACACATCCACCACGGCTGGCGGAGTGATCTTCATCACTCGGGACCGCTACATCCACGACAACGGTTTTCCTTTCCCCTTTATCTATGACCACGATATCTGGTTGGTTGGCCATTACCATCTTGTCAGTCTGTATCTGGAAGTCCCACAGCATCTTTGCTCGGTCATTCTCCACCACCTTGGGAGGTGTTTCCCATTTTGACCTTGGGGTTTCCAGTCCATACTCCGCACAGATGTTTTGATAGACTATCAGAATCAGAATCAGAATACCTTTATTCGTCCCGCAATGGGGAAATTTGCAGTCCACAGCAGCAATTGAAGAGGGATGGGGTTGGGGTGGGAGTGAAAGGATAGAAAACAAGATATTCTAAGCATAACAAAATAAAAATGTCAACTGTATACTGTGCAAATGTAGATGTGCAAAAACCGTTCTATAAACAAGACTGTACATAGTGCAGAATCAAGAAATGCATTTAGATATATTGCAACAACCCATATTTACAGGTGTCCAGTTTTTTTTTTTTTTTTTTTTTTCACATGTGATCATTGGGAATTGTGAAGCCTGACAGCAGTCGGTAGGAACGAGCGGCGGTACCTCTCCTTCTTGCAGCGCGGGTGTAATAGTCTCTGGCTAAAGGAGCTACCCAGAGCTGTCAGGATGGGCAGGAGGGGGTGGGAGGGGCTGTCCGTCATAGCTTTTAGTTTAGCTAGCGTCCGTCTGTTGCCCACCTCCTCTAGAGAGTCCAGCGAGCAGCCCACGACAGAACTGGCCCGCTTGACAAAGCGCTCCAGTCTTTTTCTGTCCCGGGTGGTGATGCTGCCTGACCAGCAGACAATGCCATAGTGGATGGCTGATGCCACCACAGAGTCATAGAAAGTCTTTAGGAGTGACCCCTGAACTCCAAAAGACCTCAGTTTCCTGAGGAGGAAGAGGCGACTCTGTCCCTTTTTGATTAGGGCATCCGTGTTTGTTGTCCAGTCCAGTTTATTGTTTAGAGTAACACCCAGGTACTTGTAGGAGGTCACCCTCTCAATGTCCGAACCCTGGATGTTCAATGGTGCAGGTGACGATTGTTTCCTGCAGAAATCCACCACCAGCTCCTTGGTTTTGCCGGTGTTGATCTGGAGGTGATTCTGCTGGCACCAGTCCACAAAGTCCTTTGTCAGTCCCCTGTACTCCCTATCGTCTCCCTCTGTAATGAGGCCGACAATAGCTGAGTCGTCAGAGAACTTCTGAAGGTGGCAGGTTGGGGTGTTGTAGTTGAAGTCCGAGGTGTAGAGGGTGAAGAGGAATGGAGCCAGGACTGTTCCCTGCGGCGCTCCGGTGCTGCAGAGAAGCCTGTCCGACTCACAGTTCTTTACCCTCACGTACTGTGGCCTGTTTGTGAGGTAGTCTGTAATCCAGGATGTGAGGTGATGGTCGACTCCGGCATGCTGCAGTTTGTCCCCCAGTAGACTTGGCTGGATGGTGTTGAAGGCACTGGAGAAATCGAAGAATGTGATCCTCACCGTGCTCCCAGCATTCTCCAGGTGCAGCAACGCCGTATGGAGGAGGTAGATGATGGCATCCTCCACACCGATGCTGGGCTGGTAGGCAAACTGCAGCGGGTCCAGCGATGAGCTTGCCAGCGGTCGCAGGTGGGCGAGGACGAGTCTCTCCAGCGTCTTCATCAGGTGAGACGTCAGCGCCACCGGTCTGTAGCTGTTGAGCTCTTTGGGGTTGGCAATCTTGGGCACTGGGACCAGGCATGACGTTTTCCACAGCTGTGGAACTCTGCCCAGCTTCAGGCTCAGGTTGAACAAGTGCTGGACAATGTCACACAGCTGGTCGGAGCAGGTCTTGAGGAGTCGGGAACTGATGTCATCCGGACCTGCTGCCTTCCTCACCTGCATCCTCCTCAGTTGGTTCCTCACCTGCGCAGTTGTGACAGACAGGCAGGAACCAGGAGGCAGAGTGGCGGCTGAGGGTGTGGCAACGGTTGGGAGGGCAGATGTTGGTTGTGGAGAGCTGGTCGTGAGAGGGGGCAGGGAGGGTAAGGCCACAGTGAGAGTTGGTGCAGGTGCAGCTACAGGTGAAGTTGACGGTGGGCCGGGGGCGGCTGGCGTCTTGTCAAACCGATTGAAAAAGCGGTTGAGTTCATCTGCCCAGTCCTTGTCTTTTTCGTTCAATGTCACTGGGCTTTTGTGGCCTGAGATGTTTTTCAGGCCCTTCCAGACACCAGCGACATTGCTGGCTTGCAGCTGCTCCTCCATTTTCATCCTGTAGGCCTTCTTCCCCTCTCTGATCTTCCTCCTCAGTTGTATCTGCACGGCCTTCAGTTCCTCTCTGTTGCCCGACACAAAAGCCCTTTTCTTCTCCTTCAGGAGGACTTTTATGTCGGGATTAATCCATGGTTTGTTGTTGGCAAAACACCGCACAGTCCTGGTGGGTACGGTGTTTTGTTCACAAAAGTTAATGTAGTCTGTGATGGTGTTGGTGAGTGAGTCAATGTCTTCCCCATGAATCTCAGTAAAGAGCTCCCACCTGGTTGAATCAAAACAGTCCCGCAGAGCTTCTTCAGCTTCTGTGGACCATCTTTTGATCGTGCGGGTCACAGCTGGTTGCCTCTGGACAAGGGGTTTGTACACAGGCTGGAGATAAACCATATTGTGGTCTGCTCTTCCGAGAGGGGGGAGGGGGGAGGGTTTGTATGCATCCTTGGCGTTTGAATAAAATAGGTCCAATATGTTATTGTCTCTGGTGGCACAAGTTACATACTGTGTGAATGTTGGGAGGGAGAATTTCAGGGAAATGTGATTGAAGTCCCCTGAGATGATAAACAAGGCGTTGGGGGACTGGGTTTGCAGCTTGTTTACAACAGATATGAGGGCATCTATGCCAGCCACCTGGTTATGGCGCTCCATGTAGGCTTTCCCTGCCAGCATCTTACACCCTGCAGTTATGTGTTGGATTGTCTCAGGCGCCTCTTTACACAACCTACACCTTGGGTCTTGTCTGGTGTGGTATATCCCCGCCTCGATGGCTCTGGTGTTCAGGGCCTGCTCTTGGGCAGCCAGGATGAGTGCCTCTGTGCTGTGCTTTAGGCCAGCCCTCTCTAGCCACTGATAGGACTTCTTGAGATCAGCCACTTCTGCTATGGTTAAGTGGTACATCCCGTGTAGGGGCTTTTCCTCCCATGATTGTCCCTCATCCAGCACCTCAACCTCTGTTCCCCATTGTCTGAGACATTCCCTGAGTACATCATCCGTTGGAGCCTTCTCTTTGATGTATTCATGGAGCTTGGATGTTTCATCCTGGACAGTGGCTCTCACACTCACAAGTCCCCGGCCTCCTTCCTTACGGCTTGTGTACAGTCTCAGGGTGCTGGACTTGGGATGGAACCCTCTATGCATACTGAGGAGTTTTCGGGTCTTAACATCCGTGGTCTGGATCTCTTCCTTTGGCCACCTTATTATTCCTGCATGGTATCTGATCACTGGCAGGGAATAGCTGTTTATTGCCCGGGTCTTGTTCTTGCCATTGAGCTCGCTTCTGAGGACTTGCTTCACCCGCTGGAGGTATTTGGTCGTAGCTGCTTTCCTTGTTGATATATACATATATCAGTGACGTGCGGTGAGGTTCATGGCTGGTGAGGCACTGACGTCATCATAGTCAGATTTACAAACATATGAACTCTACAGAGTAGTTTATTCACCATTTGATTGGCAACAGTTAACGTATTTTGTTTAAAATTTCATGTCAGCATTCTTTATATATACAAACTGTAGCATAGAAAAAAATAATTAAAAAACGTTTTTATCGTGTTACCTTTACTTGTAAATGAAGTCCTGCGCCGCTCCTTCTGAAGAAAGGCATCGATAACTTCTTTGTAGAAGCCTTCCTTATCTTTCTTCAGTTTTAAAAGTCTCTCTGTCTCAACGGAGATCACTGCCAGTGAAGAAAGTCGTCCTTGATCAGTCCTGTTCCGACTGAATGTTTTCAGTGCTGAGAATGACAATCTCGTCTACTTCGACAGCAACAAATGGGGCTGCACCGATCTCCTTTTTAATGTCATTTCTAATGACATCACCAACTGCTTCAATTAATTCGTTCTGTATTCTGTTTCACAGGCTAGAAAATACAGTGGATGTCCCAAAATGACTCGCGAGCCTGTCATCTTTCTCAGCGAAAGCATGTAATAGTTCAACATAGTTGCCACGATTAGCAGAGCCTTTACTTTCATCATTTCCACGAAATGCCAGCTGTTGTTTGGCAAGAAAGCAGGTGGCGTTGATGAGATCTTCTAAAATCTCCCCGTTCTCCTTTACCTTAGCATTGTGGATGCTGATGTTGAGTCTTCGCTCATTTTTGATGAGGCTCCGTTGTAAATTTTTCAGGTCGCAATATCCCATTTGGGTACAGACATTGTCACAAGTTGAGAATAGAAGGCAGGAAAAGCAGAAAAGGCGGTTTCTTGCTGGACATCCACACAGCCAGCCTTTTCGTGTGTACCAGTCCGCCTGAAAAGAGCGAGTATTGTGTCCCGTTGTCTGAAGCAAACCTTTTAGCTCTGGTGTTGGTCTTCCTTTAATTATTACCTCCTGCTTCGATTGAAAGTCCAGTTTTGAAAATTCTTTCAATTTAGATATGTAATCCTCCATTCTGAAAGTGAGGCCAAGCAACACAAAAAAATGACTACAGGGTTGCACTTTACTTGCTAACTGTTTACTGTAGCTTTCTGTCTCTAATTCTATTATTCTGCAGCCGTGGAGTCGGAAGTATCTCTGGAATCACAAGCGCCCCCTGTCATGAGGCGGGAGAACTGTTTGCCTCACCTACGCACAGCGTTTTGATAAAAATAAAACAAAATAAACACTGTAGTACAGTGTTTATAATGTACAATGACTCTACATTATATACACCAGCTAAACTGTAGAAATTTAGTTCATATACTAAACGTGTTTGAACGCTTTAATAGCGATATGCAGAAGGACAGCAATGCGGTCTCACTGCAGAGCAAGCCAGCACAGTAAGCATAGTGATTGCGCAATCCATGGTGAGGATCAGCCGGCTGGTGCCTCACTGCTCGTCTCTACTTAGTATTTGAACGGTAAATGTGAAAATTCATCGATTTTGAAAAAAATCCTAAAACGGTGAAGTTAAATGGACAAGAACTTTAAAGTACAAATCACTAAATAAATATAACTGTTTAATTTATTTTTTCATTTGATATTTCCATGACAGCTTTCCATGATGACAGGTGAGGCACTGCCTCACCTGCCTCCCCTGACTGCACGTCACTGATATATATATATATATATATATATATACAGTAAAGTCTCGTTATATCGATATTCAAGGGAGTCCGAAAAAATATCGATATAACCGGGACTATCGATATATCCGACCCTGTTTGCATGTAATTTTCTCCGTGCGTGCATAGAAATAGTATCAATATAACCGGGACTATCGATATATCCGATATCGATATAACGAGACTTTACTGTATATATATATATATATATATATATATATATATATATATATATATATATATATATATATATATATATCGTGGTCATAGATAAAGGGGAAAGGAAAGCCGTTGTCGTGGATGTAGCGGTCCCGAGTGACGGGAACATCAGAAAGAAGGAACATGAGAAAATCGAGAAATACCAAGGGCTCAGAGAGGAGCTGGAGAGAGCCTGGAAGGTAAAGGTGAGAGTCGTGCCTGTGGTGGTCGGAGCACTTGGGGCAGTGACCCCCAAACTCGACGAGTGGTTGCAACAGATCCCGGGAACAACATCGGATATCTCGGTCCAGAAAAGCGCAGTGCTGGGAACAGCACGGATACTGCGCAGAACCCTCAAGCTTCCTGGCCTCTGGTAGAGGACCCGAGCTGAAATGACAGACACCACCCACGGTGGGTGAGATGAGGATTTTTTATATATATATATATATATATATATATATATATATATATATATATATATATATATATGTGTGTGTGTGTGTGTGTGTGTGTGTGTGTGTGTGTGTGTGTGTGTGTGTGTGTGTGTGTGTGTGTGTGTGTAAAATGTGTGTATGTACTTTATCTTTTACCCTTACGTATTTGTAGTGTGGACCGTATTCAATCATTCTTATTTCAGTCTAATCATATTTCACCCTTCTATAACTTAGCTGATAGGCCCCTTTTGAAATGATGTCATCTCAAGTGGGGGGAGACCAGAAGCTTCTCCCTAAATGGCCTGCCTACCTCTACCTCACAATGTCTCTCCTGTCCAAGCTTAAAATAAATAATAATAAACCTTACACCCAATAAATGCCTGGCAGCTGTTGTGCCTGACAAAATCATCTTTTGATGTGAGATGTATAAAATCTTAGCAGCATCTCTTCAATTGATATGTGATTTCATGTAGACTCTTGTTCTTCATAGATAGCGTTGCTGGAGCAGCAGAAAGAAGAGCTGCAGAAAGAGTTGCGTGACGAAAAGGCCAAATGTGATGCCATTGAAAAGACTGAAGAAGAAAAACACGAGGTTCAGGAAAAGAAATACACGGAGCAAATTCAGTTCCTTAAAAGAACCAACCAGCAGCTTAAGGTGATTATGAATCAAACTAGCATTTATATCGATCGTGCGAATTGAAACTGCAACATTTTTGTCTTTTCATTTTGTTCCATTTAGGTTCAGCTGGAGGGGGTCGTGACACCAAAATAACTTCACATTAGACATTTTACTTTAGAAATTGTCACTCTTTTTTATGAATGAAATTTAATATTTCCATATTAAATGTATTTTCTAAAGAATAGGTAAGAGTAATTATTTGGGCCCAGGTGTTTTTATTTGATGGATTGCCACTCACCATGCCCAGAAATTCCTCAATTCATGCAAAATACAGAAGTGCATGTATTCTAGGTGACCCCAACACTTAGCCCGGAAAACTCACTCCGTAGTACTCCCTTGAAACTTATAAATATTTGCCTAGTTTGGCATATATTGGTTGGATGTATTAGGGCGCTGTACGTTAAAAAAGTTCCCAGAACAATACCCAGAATTAAATAGTAAACCAGCAATTTTGGTTCCCAAAGCTCTTAATTTGATGAGCTTCAACTTGTGAATTTTCAAATGAGCCCGTATCCGAAAGCAAATTAGTCAAGCTTTTTTTGTCCACACGTGCCTGAAAATGAATAGGAAGTCATCCATTTTGGATTGCAACATGTATTTTGGAGCAAATTCCAGTGTTCGTATTTTTTCTCACTCTCCACCAATTGCCTACAAGCAGTCGCAATTGTAATAGATCAATGGATAATAACCTGCCAAGCTTTTTTGACAAGGCCACGTAATGTGGCAAGCATAAATGTTTGATGAGTCTTACAAAAAGATACTAAAAGCCCCAATATTGAATTTGAAATGGCAGACGTTTGACTTTGTTTTTATATTTGAATGCAGCATCGCAACATGAGTCACAACGAAAGGATCTCGAAGTCATTGATCACATTATGGAGAGTTTCACCATAAGCTTCATGAGGTGTGTCTCAAAAACAAATAGGTTCAGGCAGAGGTTGTTTGCCAAAACACACCTACAAAATAAAACCTTTTGAATCAGAATCAGAAAGCCTTTAATAGTACCACAATGGGGAAATTTGCAATCCACAGCAGCAAAACTGGAAGTCAAAATATAAACAAAGTATTCTATTCACAAAAGAAAATGTCAGGAGACCAAAATGTACAACTGCACAAAAGTTTCATAAAAAGAACAGCATAGCACAAAGTATAAAAATAAATACAAGTATAAAAAGCATATTTGAAATATATAACTAGTGACTTGGCATAAGGTGGCTGTGGTTTTTACAATGCATGAGTTCAGGGTTTTGTTTTTTTACGTGCTTATTGAGAAGCCTGACAGCACTCAGTAAGAACGGGCGGCGATATTTCTCCTTGCGGTGCTGGTGTAACTGTCTGTGGCTGAAAGAGCTACCCAGTGCTGTCAGGGTGGGCAGCAGGGAGTGGGGGGCTGTCCATAGCTTTTAGTTTAGGTAGGGTCCGTCTGGTGCCCACTTCCTCGAGAAAGTCCAGCGAGCAGCGTAGGACAGAACTGGCCCTCTTAACCAGGCACTCCAGTCTTTTTCTGTCCTGGGTGGTGATGCTGCCTGACCAGCAGACAATTCCATACTGGATGGCTGAAGCGACCACAGAGTCATAGAAAGTCTTCAGGAATGACCCCGGAACCCCAAAAGACCTTAGCTTCCTGAGTAGGAAGAGGCGACTTTGTCCCTTTATATCACTTTTTGGTATTTCAACACAAACAATAAAATAATCATTTTCTTCCATGTGCATGTACTCTGGTTGTTTTTTTATTAACACGATTCAAATATCTATTCAGTAGGAACATGCATAAAATTGAAAAGTTTATCCATGCAGGTGCCCTGTGTCACATCTCGTTGCCATCCGGGGCGCGCCCCGCCCCTCCTGTCACCTCCTCCGACATTCTTGGGAGACGGCCCCTCCAATCATCATTCACCTGGGTTCCCACAGCTGATTGTCATTCACTGATTGTGCCTTCTGCCTATATCTGCCTGCCGCTCACCCCCGTCTCTGTCGGAGTATTTTTGGACATTGCCTTTTCCACTTCCGTGTTGCCAGGTCTGCTGTCTTTTAGTTATCTTCCTCCACTCTTCCCTGTTTGTTATTTTTTCATGCGTGCCTCAGTAAAGACTTTTGTATCAGAGTATCTGTCTCGCCGTGTATTTTGGATCCACACTCCCCGCTGTCCTTTCGTCACTCGAGCCCAGCCCTCGAGCCTCGAGTGACGTGACATAATACTCCGACCACCTATGGATCCCGCCGGCGAAGACAGATATCTCGCCGCCCTCACCGAGCAAGCGGAGCGTTCGAGCCAGCTGGCCCGAGCCATCGCGGAAATCAGCCAAATTACCACCAGGCTGGCTCAACGCTTCGAGGCGGCGGAGGCACGCATTTCCGCTCTCACGGCCAAGTCTTCCCCGCCCGTGAGTAGGCACGCTCCCCAATTTCCTCTTCCCTCCCGCTACGCAGGCGAAACCGGGCGCTGCGCTCAGTTTTTAATGCAGTGCACGCTCGTGTTTGAGCAACATCCATACGCCTGCGTTAGCGATGAGGCGAAGGTAGCCTTCATCACCAGCCTGCTCACGGGAGAAGCCGAGACGTGGGTGCTGGCCATCCGAGAATCCCGACCGGAGCTGCGCACCTCGTACCCGGACTTCGTCGCCGAGTTACGCCGGGTTTTCCATCATCCGGTGACGGAGTCCGAAGCGGAGGGGAGACTACTGGACTGCGTCCAAGGGGCCCGTTCAGCCGCGGAATACTCCGTCGACTTCCGCATCCGGGCCGCTGGCAGCGGCTACGGCGACCGAGCGTTGAGGGGGGTGTTTCGTCGCGGATTGAACACCGACCTCAAGGACGAGTTGGCTACCCGCGACGCGGGCACCACCTTCGACGACCTGGTCGCCTTAGTCATCGGCCTGGATCACCGCCTTCGGGAGCGACAGAGGGAGCAGCGCGGCCGACGGCCCAGACAGCCACGCAGCCGGTCCAGATCTCCCACACCCGGCAGCGAGCGTGTGCGGCGCCTGGAGGGATCCCCCGAACCCATGATCATAGGGGGGGGAAACGATCGCCCTACCCCCGGGGCTCGTCGCACCCAAGGCCCCCAGGCGAAGACCTCAGGTCCACGCAAATCCCCGACCAGACGGCGACCACAGCGACCTCTGGAGGTCAAATCCACGACACCAGTTACGCGGTTGGAGCTGGACAGCGAATTAATCGGCCCGTCCAGCTCCCAAACCGTGCGGGCCCTAGTGGACTCGGGGGCCGAAGGGTGCATCATAGACCCCCAGCTGGCGGACTCGTTGGGCTGCCAGCTGATCGATCTCCACCCCCCAAAGGAGATGGTCGACCTGGACGGCAGACTGTTAGCCCGAGTCACCCACCTCACGGCCCCGCTCAAACTCCGGGTCGCGGGGAACCACGTCGAGCACCGCCAATTTTTTGTTATGCCCTCCCGGAATGCGCCGTTGGTATTGGGTCTCCCATGGCTCAATACCCACGACCCGTCAATCTCCTGGGAGGGTCCCACCATTCAGGGCTGGAGCCCCTACTGCTACGCCAACTGCCTACGGTCGGCTACGGCAGGGCGAGACGCCTCCCGCGGTGGACCGCCTGAGGCCATCTGCCTCAAGGGCGTGCCACACTGCTACCACGACCTGCGGGAGGTGTTCAGCAAGGACAACGCCCAATCCCTGCCGCCCCACCGACCGTATGACTGTGCTATTGACTTGCAGCCAGGGGCTCCATTACCGGACTCCAGACTTTTCCACATCTCACAACCGGAACGGGAAGCCCTGAGCACTTACATAGACTCCTCCCTCGCGGCGGGACTCATTCGGCCGTCTCGGTCTCCGCTGGGCGCCGGGTTCTTCTTCATTGACAAGAAGGACGGAACCCTGCGTCCGTGTGTCGATTATCGGAGTCTGAACGACATCACCATCCGTAACAAATACCCCCTCCCCCTCATGGACTCAGCCTTCACGCCCCTTCAATCAGCAACCATTTTTTCCAAATTAGACCTCCGTAGCGCGTACCACTTGGTCCGCATCCGGGAGGGGGATGAATGGAAAACTGCATTTAAGACACCGTTAGGACATTTTGAATATCTGGTGATGCCGTTCGGACTCACGAACGCGCCCACCGTCTTCCAAAATTTGATCAATGATGTGCTCAGGGACTTCCTCAATGTTTTTGTTTTTGTTTATCTTGACGATATCCTCATTTTTTCTCGTTCCGCAGAGGAGCACCGGCAACACGTCCGACGGGTCCTGGCGCGGCTCCTGCAAAACCGGCTCTATGTGAAGGCAGAGAAGTGTGAGTTCCATGTCCGCTCTCTGTCCTTCCTAGGGTTCATCGTGGAGCGGGGGCAGCTCAGGGCCGACCCCACTAAAACCAAAGCGGTGGTGGAATGGCCGATCCCAAAGACGCGGAAACAGCTTCAGCGATTTTTGGGGTTTGCCAACTTCTACCGCCGCTTCATACGCGGGTATAGTCAGAAGGCACTCCCCCTCACTAACCTCACGTCCACCAAGATTCCCTTCAGGTGGACGCCCGATGCTGAGGGGGCATTCAATCGCCTCCGTCTAGCCTTCACCAATCCCCCTGTTCTGCGTCATCCCGACCCGGATCTCCCGTTCACGGTCGAGGTTGACGCATCCGAGTCCGGAGTAGGGGCCGTCCTTTCCCAGCGCTCTCCCACAGACCAGAAGCTACGCCCATGCGCCTTCTTCTCCCGCCGGCTCAGCCCCGCTGAGGCCAACTACGACGTCGGCAACCGGGAACTGCTGGCGGTCGTCCTGGCCCTGCAGGAATGGAGGCACTGGCTTGAGGGAGCGAAACACCCCTTCACCGTCTTCACTGACCATAAGAACCTGGCGGCCATCCGGTCGGCCAAGAGACTGAACTCCCGTCAGGCCCGATGGTCACTCTTCCTCACCCGTTTTAACTTTTCTCTCACCTACTGCCCAGGGTCACAGAACACCAAGCCCGATGCCCTATCCCGCATCCATGAGCCGGCAGAAAAGGAGGAGACCACCACCACCACCAACATTCTGCCGGCCCAGCGCATAGTGGGTGCCCTGAGGTGGGAGGTTGAGAGAAAAGTCCAGCAAGCCCAGGGGACGACCCCCATCCCCAGGGGCTGTCCGAAGGATCGCCTGTTCGTCCCCCCCACTCTTCGCACGGAGGTGCTCGTCTGGGGGCACACCTCCAGGATTGCCTGTCACCCGGGGGTCAACAGGACGATCCAACTCATCGCCCAACGATTCTGGTGGCCGGGGTTCCGGAGGGACATCACCCTCTTCGTGAAGGCCTGCCCGACCTGTGCCTGTGGGAAAGCCTCCCATCAGCCCCCGGCAGGACTCCTCCGGCCGCTACCGGTACCGTCTAGACCCTGGTCCCACATCTCCGTCGACTTCGTGACAGGCCTCCCCCCCTCCCGTGGCAAGACGGTCGTCCTTACTGTTGTGGACCGATTCTCCAAGTCGGCCCACTTCGTCCCGTTAACCAGGTTGCCGTCCGCCATCGAGACGGCTCAACTCCTGGTTAACCACGTCGTCCGTCTCCACGGGATTCCGACGGACATCGTGTCGGACCGGGGACCGCAGTTCGTGTCCAAGGTATGGAAACGTTTCTGTCGGTCCCTAGGGGCATCGGCGAGCCTGTCGTCTGGATACCATCCCCAGACCAACGGACAGACGGAGAGGAAGAACCAGGACCTGGAGGCGGCCCTCCGGTGCGTGTGCCTCCACAACCCGGCGTCGTGGGCCCTGCACCTACCCTGGGTGGAGTACGCCCACAACTCCCTGGTCTCCGCAGCCACAGGTCGGTCCCCATTTATGTCCGCCTGTGGCTATCAGCCGCCCTTGTTTCCCACTCAGGAGGGCCAGGTGGAGGTCCCGTCTATTGAACATCACCTCAGACGGGCCCACCGAGTCTGGAAGGAGACCAGGGACGCCCTGACACGCACCGCATCCCGGAACCAGCGGGTGGCGGACCGTCACCGGAGACAGGCACCCAACTACCAGGTCGGGCAGGAGGTGTGGCTGTCGACGAGGGACCTTAGGCTGGCAGGGTCTTCAGCCAAGCTGGGCCCACGCTTCACGGGTCCCTTCCCCATCGAGGCCATCCTCAGCCCAGTCTCGGTGAGGCTCCGGCTGCCACCCACCATGAGGATCCACCCCGTTTTTCATGTTTCCCTCCTCAAGCCAGTGGAGACCAGCCCCTTAGCCCCCACGCCCGCCCCCCCACCTCCCCCCCGGATATTGGACGACGGACCAGTCTACACCGTGCGGGAGATACTGGACTCCAGGCGCAGGGGCAGAGGAGTGCAGTACCTGGTCGACTGGGAGGGCTATGGACCTGAGGAACGTCAATGGGTCCCACGTTCCTGGATCCTCGACCCATCCCTCACCCGGGCGTTCCATGCGTCTCACCCATCCAAACCTGGGGGGCCGCCGAGAGGCGTCCCTTGAGGGGGGGGCACTGTCACATCTCGTTGCCATCCGGGGCGTGCCCCGCCCCTCCTGTCACCTCCTCCGACATTCTTGGGAGACGGCCCCTCCAATCATCATTCACCTGGGTTCCCACAGCTGATTGTCATTCACTGATTGTGCCTTCTGCCTATATCTGCCTGCCGCTCACCCCCGTCTCTGTCGGAGTATTTTTGGACATTGCCTTTTCCACTTCCGTGTTGCCAGGTCTGCTGTCTTTTAGTTATCTTCCTCCACTCTTCCCTGTTTGTTATTTTTTCATGCGTGCCTCAGTAAAGACTTTTGTATCAGAGTATCTGTCTCGCCGTGTATTTTGGATCCACACTCCCCGCTGTCCTTTCGTCACTCGAGCCCAGCCCTCGAGCCTCGAGTGACGTGACACCCTGTTCGTTTTCAAAGGGGTACAATTTAATTTATGTGCAATCCAGTAACTGAATCATTACTGTTGTACATTTTTTCTTGATACAGTATTAAGTGCGGTTTTCAAGCAGCAACATTGTGTCACTTAAGTGCTATATCGAGAAACAATTAGTATTTCTTGTGTATACTGTGGTATAATTTATTGAGGTGCCGCATGTAACGCATAACACTGAAGGATAATTTGTCAATCAAGTGTGCATATCTAAACAGCTGTTATGGTAAAATCGTGAAACAGAAAAATTCTCGCTCAAGTGTTTTTTACAGATTAAAAAAGTCTAAAAATCCTCATAGTCGTGACTTTACTTTCTGTCGAATTTCTTGTAAATTTGGATCCTACAGTTAGTGACGTAGAACAGCGCCACCCAGCACAATCTATCAGCTCGTCTTCCAACCCGGAAATGAACTGCGATTGGACAATTGGGAGCACAGTCAAAGGTCGTCACGTGGCTCCCAGTGTGCTGGCGAAGTCTGCGTTGAAGCGGATTTCCCGATGACGATAAAAGATTGACCTTATGCGATTAACTAAATATGCCTTGGTCTTCCGGTTAGTGGGCATTGCTGGCGTGCTCCGTCCATCACCAGTAACCCGTTGTCGCTCTCTCCGACCCATAGTTTGCCCCGGTTCTCCTCGACTCTTATCCCAGGAACTCACAATGCAGGCAGGCGGCAATGTAAGTGGCGACGCGGCGCCCATGGACGGGAAGAAGCCCACTAGCTACGAGTTGCTTATTCTCGCCCACGAAAGAACCTCAAGAACCCCGAGTCCACTTTTGGGTTCCAATGGCGACGACGACTCTGAGGCGGAGTCCTTCAAGGGTGGCAGGACTGTGGATGTGGACCGGGAAACGAAGGAGAGGGCATTCGCTTGGTGCCGAGATTTCTTGTCCGGTGCATGGAAGACCATCAAAATAATGGACTTTCAAATCAGCATCGTCAGGTGACTACCGAATAATTTAAACATCGTTTTGTGCTATGTATGTCTAAAGGTTTTTCAAGAAGTTTATGCGGTCATTTCGACATACCGAGCCCCCGTTTATGGTGGGGCACACCGTATGGACAATATCGTGCTCTGTGAAAATCCCCAATATAGAGAGAATATATTTTGAATATTGTACTATTTTTGTTTGTCGTCACACACTTTGAAAATTCACGTAAACGCGTGAAGTATTCAGCTGCTATCCAATTGCAAAAAAAATCTTGGCAAACAGTTTGCAGCCATTAAAACTGTTGACAAAAGCCCGATGAAGGCGTTTGCAACTTTTCACATTTAACGAACCTGGATGACAAAACAACATTCACTATATATGAAGGACTGCTCAGTGAAATATGTACAATTAAAAGTCATATACAACATGCAACACAGGACCTGCTTTATGGCTGGAAAGAAAATGTGCTCATACAATTGTCAAAAAGTGAAACGCACACTTGCCATAAGCTTAGTGTAAAACAAAACATAAAGCTAATGTCAATTACTCGTTATAATCACTCAAAATAATCAACCATACAACATACCTGTAAGAGTAAAAGTGTAATTGCCTAATGCTAACATTTAATACTCATTGCTCAAGACAGGCAAATGTAAATTAGTAAGGCTGTTATGGTAATACCAAACCCCAAGCAACTGCTAACTTTGCAAATAAACGAACGAGCAACACTTACAAATGGGATACAACACTATTCATTGTTATATATTTTCTTTGTTTTGTGGAAATGATTGCTGCTGTTTAACATTCTCTTCCTTCTTCTACTGGGCTGCCTTTTCAGAAACTAAAAATGTCATCGCACACCACCAAAAAGAAAATGTCACCAGAAGGAAACGGTGAACCTCGATTATTTGCCTGTGATAGGGAGCAAACCCCACAGTAAAAAACTACAACTGTCTTTTGATATATCAGAATCATAATCATCTTTATTGCCAAGTATGTAGAACACACAAGGAATTTGTTTCCGGTCGAACACACTGCACTAGTATCATCATCAAAAAAATTGCAAACAGGCACTATACAGTTCCATTTGGGCTACTGTTCAAAGAGTCAATGGCTTGGGGGAAGAAGCTGTGTAAATGTCTGATATATGTATATGATTATGGATAAAGAAATAAAACATTATTTTATTAACAACATGGTGCCAGATTTTCATCATAATCAACTAATATACAAAATATGCCACCCCCACATTTGTCTTCATCCATTACCTTTCTGTCGTATTTAATGGATAAATAATTTTATCTCCCATGATCATGTCGCACAAAAACACAAAGCCTTGGTTCCTATTTTTGACACAATCTTGTTTGAGCCCCAGTGAAATACAAATGTGATGTTGAGGATGATCATGGTGATGATTATGTTTTGTTGCTGTTTTTCAGTGGTGGCCTGAGTAATCTTCTGTACCTGTGCAGCCTGCCTGACCACTTGGCGTGTGTGGGGGCGGAGCCCCGTCAGGTGCTCCTCAGAGTCTACGGTGCCATCCTCCAGGGCGTAGACTCGCTGGTGTTGGAGAGCGTCATGTTTGCCATCCTGGCCGAACGGACTTTGGGACCCAAATTGTACGGCATCTTCCCAGAAGGGCGTTTGGAGCAGTATCTTCCGGTAAGACACTGATCTTCATTTACAACCGAACATCTCATGTTTTATTAATTCATTCTTAAGAGTAGGGATACCGACCAAGCAGAGTTTTGGGATTTACTTTTGAAGCGTGCTAATGGTAGCAA
Organism: Hippocampus bargibanti; assembly: GCF_051943395.1. NCBI lineage: Eukaryota > Metazoa > Chordata > Actinopteri > Syngnathiformes > Syngnathidae > Hippocampus > Hippocampus bargibanti. The sequence continues at coordinate 13,492,950 of NC_142738.1, read as the reverse complement.
CATTACAACCGTAGCTCACATGTACCACATTAAAATGCTTCGCTGCCGGAAGTCAAAGGTGACATTTCTTGTTTTATTTTTGAAATACTTTCTTTGATTAAATTGATAGGTTATTTAGCATGTGGTGTACACTAACACAAACATGTATAATATTAGCACTATCTACAGACACAATCCACCCACTTCCTCATTTCTTCCTATGCCCCTCGTAATCTAGTTGGGAAAGATCCATTGACTACCGGTCGAAGCTATGGATTGGTTGGGAACGCCAGGCCAAGAGCCTCTTATGTTAATTTTGCAGCATTTCAGTTTTATGTTAACATATTCTTTTTTGTGTTAATTTTGCAGCATTTCAGTATTATGTTTTTGACATTTTTTGGGGTGTCTAACCTCAGTACCATGTGAGCCTAACTTACCCGGGGCGCTTTCAGAATCAGTCGTGTTGACCAATGTAAGTTCAACTACATTAGGAATGGTAGTTGGTTACCTTTCTATTTTCTCATAGCTTTGTAAAGACAAAACGATAGCAATAAAATAATGACCTGGCAGCTCTGATGAGTATGATTATTTTAATTATTAAACATGGCCAACCATATTTTATGTAACACTTACCTTCTTATATTTACTAAATTTCACATAGTAACATTTAGTTTCAATGACTGCGATATAATAGTAATGTTATTAAGAGGTGGATTAAATGTCCACTAAAGGCCTGGGTATAAGTACAAAATACACTTTTTGGGCATCTGTTTTTCCTTTTCACAGAACACTCGCATGCGCACAGATCAGCTTTCAGACGCCAGCATCTCCGCCGAAATTGCCACCAAGGTGGCACGTTTTCACAAAATGGTTATGCCCTTTAACAAAGAGCCCACCTGGCTGTTTGCGACCATTAACAAGTAAGTGGCCAAAGTCTATCTCCTCACATCATTCACGCTTGTTTACTCATGTTGCATGTTGGCTACCATTGGATCAGGAGTGTCTAACCTATTTTTTGCCATAGGCCACATTGCAGTTATGGTTTCCTCTCGATGACCGCTTTGAATTTGGGGAAACCATCAGAATGTTTAATCTCTTTAATATATTACGTACAGAACACACAACAAATTAATGAATAAGTAGTTTTCCTATCTGAAGTCAAGACTAATACATGTTATTGTTATTATTATTGACCATTTTAAATTTTGTCTCGGCACTTGACATGCTTAATTTGCTTTCGCGGGCTGAATAAAATGATGTGGCGTGCCGGATTTGGCTACCGAGCCTTGACTTTGACACCTGTGCGTTAGATACATGGATCAAGTGTTGACGCTGACTTTTACACGTGACACCCACGTGAAGAAGTACAAGAAACTAATGGAGCACAACCTGTCAGTGGAGCTCAAGAACCTCCGGTGAGTAGATTTACTGCTTACTTCATGACTAAAACAACGCTTTGAGTCCAATAACAGTGTCAAGATCTATACGATACGCAAAAATGAATCAGAAAAATCAAATATTTTTTTAGATTTAATATGACATAATCAAAACATAATTGAGTCATAATATTTTTTATGAAGTGAACAATTGAGCAAATTCAACAGTAATAGCAGTAGAAACCCCGGCACTCTGTTCATTCATTCAAGTGATATCAAATCTTATAAAACAAAATAAAGTGAACAGTATGTTAAAATCATACGTAATTCAAATTGTGAGTACGTTCCTTTTTGTAAAATTAAAAAACAGCAATTTATGAATAGAGTGAATGAATAAAATTTGGCTATTTCAGTTTATATTTGACATTTAAAGTAATAAATGAACAATGTAAAACTGAATTTCAGTTGACTTTTTTTCTGTTTTTTTTCCATTTCACAAACCAATACTGTATTTGATTAGTTAATATAAAGCAATGCATTCATTGAAATTCATTGTCAATTTGTTCGAATCAAATAAAAAAATAATATGGTAATTTATTACAAAAACATCATAACATGCTATTATTACCATAATTATAATTTCCGGCATGATACATAGTGCTTTTACACTACTGTAAATTATAACTCCAAAAACAATTGTAGCACTGGAATGATTCTAATTACGGCTGGTCTGAGATGATTTACTTATATTTACTTACAATTTACACTGTAAAACCCAACAAGTTGAAAGTACTCAAAATTCTTATGGCAACTGATTACGTCAAAATTTTTGAGTACAGTTTACTCAAAATGTTTGAGTAAACTGTACTCAAAATTTTTGAGTACAGTTTACTCAAAATTTTTGAGTAGTGGAAATACATTTTATGAGTTTTACTGAACTTAAATGTTATGAGTTTGTTTGGACATAAATGTTATGAGTTTGAATGAACTTAAAAGATGTACTTTCAGTTTACTCTAATGTTTTCTTGTTATCTTATTTTTTAAGTTAAAATTAGGTTTCATATTTAAGCGTAACCAACTCAAATTTATAATGTTACATGAAAAAAATATATGTATACTGTACTTACATTTGCCTTCTATGTCTAAAAACAAAAACCCACCTCACGTCTGTTTTAGTGCATTTTTTTATTAAGGTTTAAAACAACCTTTGATAAAACATTCATGATAACAGTATCAAATGCACAGCATGTCCACGTACCAAAACAACAAATAAACCCCTGAGCTTTTTTCGTAATTAACACAACATCGTGATAAAGATGTGAAATAAACACAACAACAAAACAAAACAGAAAAAAACAACAAATTATACTCTGCTGTTCTGTTAAAAAATAAATTCTCTGACAAGCATATACTTGTATAATTACAAGAGAATACAGTGTACTCGTTATAACGAGTACTTTCAGTGTACTCGTTATAAGGTGCAAATCAAAGTAAAACTTACTAAAAACAAACAGTATTCATGAAATGAAAAAAGACATTTTGGTGAAATCCAGGTTTACACATCAAATTATGAATAGAAAATCAGTCACAAAAAGTACATCAATGTTTAGGTATACAAAGCAGAGTAAAACTATGAAATTACTTATCCAGTGTTGCTTTGTTCTGTAATATTGGAGGCCTTCAATATTGCGGAACAAAGCATTTTTCAAATTTAGCAGGCGTGGTTTAAGTGGTCTGTTATCATCAAGACACAGCAGTATTTTCTGAATGAAGGTGAATGTGTGGATTAATTTTTTGGGAGAATCTAAATGCAGTGCATACATTAAACCAAACAAGAGGAGGTGTGTATCATCCAACCTGGGGAGACATCTCACAATAATGCCATCTTCTATCACAACAGAAATGCTGTTGGGGTTAAACAAGATGGCGCTTGTTGTCAGTTGTCACGGAGAGAAGTGTGACAGGAATGTTTTCAATGTCTGGATCCTCTTCCCACTGCAAAATACATCAATAGACATTTGTGTTAAGTCAGGCAATACATACATTGCATGTTTTGAAGAACTGTGAGTCATCTTCTCGTAGGTATGCATGGAGAGCACGAAGGGCCAGACTGTGTCTCGTGTATATTATGCTGTTCTTTATCAAAAGCAAGAGTAGTTAAAAGCCAAGTTTTAATTTGGGGAAAGCGACAGGAGCTTAACATTGCAGTACTTGTCTTCAGCATCTCAAACCCAAGACAGTGGCCTATGGAGACCTATGGAGAATTAAGTTTAGGTAAAATTCTGTTCAATATAAAAAAATACATACATGTACATACATGTATTATTTTTAATATGATTCGGGTGATTAATCATCAGAATCAGAATACCTTTATTCGTCCCACAATGGGGAAATTTGCATGTAGCATTAATAAAAATGTAAACATACCTTAGATAATGGTGGTGTTACTCAATTTCCACCCTGGGGCTAAAAGGTTGAATAGAAAAAACAGACAACAAATGTAATCATTTCATTTAATAAAACACCCTGATCCATGTTTACTTTTTAAATTGAATAAATAATCTAATTTACCAGATTAAATGATGCCATCAAGCCAGTCAGGTGTTTGCAGTTTGAAAAATGGTGTTTGCAGTTTCAAAAATACATTTAAAAAGTTGTATGTTTAAACATGAATGACCATTTAAAACTACACTAATTGTACAGAGTGATATTTCATTTGGCTAGCATTGGCTAGCATTATATTTACTGAGTGCCTTCTCTTATAACTTTTGAAGTTCATATAAAACTTAATTTAACACCCATTTGACGATTATTCTCAGACCTTCGCCGACACAAACATAACTTTTTATCACCTCGTGATAGTTGTTACTCCACCACCGCCCAAACAAACCTGCGCCGCACAATTCTCTTAATAACACTGCTTTGTCTTTCTACAAACAAGAAACGTTTAAAAAAAAAAATCCAACTTACCACAGAAGAGCTCGTAACATTACGAGAAGTCCTTGGCTCGAGCGGTGGATGACATTGATATTAAATACGATTGTTTGTCTTTCCACCCTAATTTAAAATAAATAATCCGTCGGTCTCTGCCAGATTCAGCCGTTGAGAATTCAAATGGCGTCCAATGAGAGCACGCAGTGACGTCATCACGCAGCTTCCTCCCGTGAACTCAAAATGTTCGAGTAAACGATTGCCATGAACTCAAAAGTATTGATCTACTGCAAATTAAAAACACAGGACTCATTCAAAAACTCAAAACGTTTGAGTTTTTGATACAAAAAATCGGCTTTTGAGTTGACTGACCTCAATGACTTTAAGTCAGTAGTACTGTTTGGGTTTACAGTGTACTTATGAGCCCTGAAATGATAATGTGTGCAATGTCATTGTTTTACTACGAATGGAAAGTGCTCATAAAACGGGTTTATACAACAGGGGATAAAAACAATTACATAATTAGATTGTGAATTTAGAATAGAGCTCACTTGATTTTTGCCTTCATTGGGAAAGCAGCTGACCTTTGTCCCAGTGCCTTCTCCTCTCAATAGTCCATGTGAGCAGGCGTCACTCTGCATGATCCCTTATCAAAATCTTAGATACAGGTCGTGTTGCAGTCCTTGATGGTACATTTACTCCAAATATTGTTATAAATATGCGCACACGTGCACGCACATTCGCGCACACACATCATAGTGCAAAGGTTGCCTCAAACTTTTTCCATCCAGTGGAGATATTTTCCAAGAACCCACTTATAAATCATATGACCTTGAGAGGCACTTATACATTAAATTTATTATTATTATTAATATTATTATTATTATTATTATGACGACAAATAGATAAACAGCTAACTACCGTAAAGTCAAAGTCAGCTTTATTGCCAAATATGCTAATATATATGACATACAGCACAGATGAAAATACTGTCCTCTTGGACCCAGCATGCAAGGCACTTATAATGACTTTAGCAAAAATAATAAACACGAAAACGCCAATTTGCCGGGAGAGAGAGGGGAGCCGCTGTGTGTTCACGCGCCGCCATCTTCGGAATAAAAAAAACAACAACAATATGACAACACAAAGACAGCGTAAGTAGCTGTCAATGCAATAACAGTTGGAAAAAAATATTCTCAAAGAAAACAAGGTATGTCATGTGAAAAAAAACTTATTTTTGGGGAAACAAAATGAGTGTGTGCATTGTGAGAATAAAATTTAATTTGTAATGTAATTGGAATCCATATTTTTGTCAAGAAAAAAACATTGGAGAAAAGTACAAAAAGGGGTGTGGCGGATAAATATAATTTATATTACATATTTTATTCTACAAAGGATACAGTTATATTCTCTAACATCCGAACAAAACTATATTCTATAAGACTAACACTACATTGCAAATTTCCCCACTGTGGGACAATTAAAGGACAACCGACACCACTTTTTTGTTTCCTAACTGACATGAGAAAAACGTTTTATAGCATCTAAAATACCCAAAACACGCAGGACGATATTTTTAGTCAAATGCAAAACACCAATAAAAATGACTTAGTGTCTAAAAACTATTTTGAAGGTTTTGGACGTTTCGCCTCCTATCCAAGAGGCTTCGTCAGCGAACTAAAGTCTGGCTGGTCGTATCGGCCCTATTTATATATCCCTAATGTCCAGGCATGGCGGCGCCGGACACAGCTATGATAGGTCACTACTCTCAGGTTGGGGGGGAGCAGAGGACCCCTCCCTGTTGCCCCACTGATTGTTCCTACATTCCTGACTAACGACTGGCCTATTTCCCCCCCCTCCCACCGGTATCATCTCATCAGCATAACGAATGTTGCCTAACCTGTTTTGCCTAAGCAGGCTATTGTATGAACGATCCAAATTGAACCTCACCCCACCAGACTGGTTTAAAGAAGGATTTTGTTGTTTTATAAGAATCGCTTCTTTTACCCCCCTTTCAAACCATCTATGTTCTTTCGCTAAGATTTTAACCTCATTGTCGTCAAATGAGTGGTTGCTAGCTTTTAAAGAGCAGTACATTGGGGAGACTTCTCAAAAAAAGACTTTATCAATATCGCAGGGATAATACAAGTGGGCCTCAATCGGCAGTACATTTGCACCTAAAAGCTAGCAACCACTCATTTGACGACAATGAGGTTAAAATCTTAGCGAAAGAACATAGATGGTTTGAAAGGGGGGTAAAAGAAGTGATTCTTATAAAACAACAAAATCCTTCTTTAAACTGGTCTGGTGGGGTGAGGTTCAATTTGGATCGTTCATACAATAGCCTGCTTAGGCAAAACAGGTTAGGCAACATTCGTTATGCTGATGAGATGATACCGGTGGGAGGGGGGGAAATAGGCCAGTCGTTAGTCAGGAATGTAGGAACAATCAGTGGGGCAACAGGGAGGGGTCCTCTGCTCCCCCCAACCTGAGAGTAGTGACCTATCATAGCTGTGTCCGGCGCCGCCATGCCTGGACATTAGGGATATATAAATAGGGCCGATACGACCAGTCAGACTTTAGTTCGCTGACGAAGCCTCTTGGATAGGAGGCGAAACGTCCGAAACCTTCAAAACTGTACAGATGACGGCTGAAGAAACCTTCTCATCGATGGACCACTCCTGTACGACTGAGAGCTTGCACAGACGTGTCTAAAAACGACTTCAATTTGAACCCGGAAGTGGCCAGTTTCAGAAGGTCCTACCCCCTTGTTCGTGGTGTCACGTCAAGACGTCTTGCCTTGCTCGAGAATCAAAACAATGACTCCAGATTCGGAGAAGATGCTTTCTTGTTTCTCATCCAGTTATGAATATGATTCAAATACTTCTGAAGAGGAAAGAATACATGTTTGCAATCGATTAAAGAATTTATTCCGTGTCAGATGGCGCCCAAGCTCCGTGGAAATGGGCTTATTTGTCTCCTGTTAATTTTGGTCAGCGAATATCAAATAGTTGTTCTGTGCAACACACAACGATTCACCATCGCGTTATTCATGTGTTTTCCTTCTAATTTCGCCATCAACATGGATCAACACCAAGTTTTCAGACCAAACAAAGTACCGCAAAATGCATTGACGTGATGAAAAGACTGCAACAGTGTGTCCTTTCTCGGTCAGGGGTGTTCCTTCCATGTCGTGACGTCAGGACTCTTCACCAACTCAAAAACAAGACTTCCGGAATATTCAGCGTGAGTCTTGAAATGTAAAATATAGCTATATGCTGTGGAGTCTTAGTAAAATACGCACAGTAGAAGTCATTTGAAGCGATTTTACAAATTATGGACACAACTTGTCCGTAGGCGTCGGTTGTCCTTTAAATTCTTTCTGTCATAGTACAGGGGGGAAAACAACATACTTTCACAAAAATAGTCACGGTTATGTACATGGAAAATGTTTTTAATACTGAATAAGATTGAGATAGAAAGTCATATTCTAAACTGTCCACCTTTTTGGTTCAAGAAAATAAAGAACATTTTTTAAGTATTTGCGAGAGAATAGTCATGATTTTAATTATGACACAGCATCCAGAAGCAATTCAAAAATATCTCACTATTCTTGGTGACAAATATTTTGCTTTTCCCCCGTGCAGCTTTATTTCATTTGATTCTGAGTCTTCCGAATGTTTCACCCAACCTGTGAGCTCTTAACTTTTGTAATTTTGAATAGTAGAAAACGTAATCATGCGCACAAATGGAAAAAGCACACATTTGCAAGGAACTGCTGTAGGTCACCATTTTGTCAAAGACTAACTGAGTAATTTGATCATTGAGTAATATTTTGGACTTGTGTTTTTTTCATTTGCAGTTCCATAAGAAGCATTTTAATGGCAAATTTATTGACTGTTCAAATCATTTGCATGTTTCAGAATGTCTTGTGCTGTCATTCACTGTTTATTTCGTAAACCACATGTCTCCCACTCTTGTTTCACTCGCAGTAAGTTACTCGCAGCAACACCATCGCCTGTTGTCTTCTGCCACAATGATGTCCAAGAAGGTAAAAAAAAAAAAAAATGCTCTCTCCTCCTCTCTCCTAGGATATACACACAACTAACAGCTTGGGCATAAATGTTTACAGTAATTTGTGTGCACAATGATCAGGTTTGCATTTGCGAGGGGTATGTCGTAATAAAATACAAATACTTTTTCTCTTTGTTACTTGGTAAAAAGAGGCTCATTTCCCTTATATTTGTCTATGCTTTAAAGGACAACCGACACCATTTTTTGGTTTCCTAACTGACATCAGAAAAACGTTTTGTAGCATCTAAAATACCCAAAACACGCAGGCTGATATTGTAGTCAAATGCAAAACATTATATTTTAGTCAAATGCAAAAATGACTTAAAGTGTGCTGAAACTGCAACAAATTGAGCTGCGAATTGGGGATTTTCAGTTCGTCCCGCCCCCAGTTCGTGACGTCACGCCAAGACGTCTTGCCTTGCTTGAGAATCAAAACAATGGCTTCAGATTCGGAGAAGATGCTTTCCTGTTACTCATCCAGTTATGAATATGATTCAAATAGTTCTGAAGAGGAAAGCATACATGTTTGCAATCGGTTGAAGGAGTCCTCCCATATCAATTTGAGCCGCAAATGACAGAAATGTAGCACACAGAAAATGCAGAAGATGGCGCCCAAGCTCCGTTGGAAATGGGCTGATTTGTCTGCTGGGAATTTGTGTCAGCGAATATCAAATAGTTGTCTTGGTGCAACACACAACAATTCACCATCGAGTTATTTATGTGTTTTCCTTGTAATTTCGCCATCAACAAGGATCAACACGAACTTTTCAGACCAAACAAAGTACCGCAAAATGCATTGTGTGGTCGCCTTCTTGGTCAGGGGCGTTCCAAACGTGACGTCACGTGGGGATTGTTCTCAACTTGAAAACAAGACTTCCTGAATATTCAGCGTGAGTCTTGAAACTTTATATACAGCTATATGCGATGGAATATTTGTAAAATACGCTCATTAGAAGTCATTTGAAGTGATTTTACAAATTATGGACACAACTTGTCCGGAGGCGTCGGTTGTCCTTTAAGCCAATTATTGTATCTGTACTTGTGCTGAAGCACACGATAAGAATACTTTTGTCTGTGTAGGTAATGTTCTGCTGCTGCACAAAGGAGACCAAAGTGAAACAGACCGTCTGATGCTCATAGACTTTGAGTACAGCAGCTACAACTACAGGTGACGTCATGTTTGAAATGTGGCTTTCTATAAACTTTGTAAGTGTCTGTTTTCATGTTCATTGCGTATTATTTAGGGGGTTCGATTTTGGGAACCATTTCTGCGAATGGATGTACGACTACACTTACAACCAGTGGCCCTTCTACAAAGCCACGCCAGAGGATTACCCAAGCAGAGAGCAACAGGTTTGTACACATTTGCATCTTTTATTTGCTGCTTGATCAAAATTGAATTCAGTTGCACTAGGCAGTTATTCACGTTTACAAATTATTGATTAACTGACCATCACTATATTGCTATCGGCAACATTTTTGGTCCAGATCTCAGTAAAAACCAGTTTATCCAGTTGCATTCTCCATCGTTATCCAACTACAATGTATCTCCACGATACATTGTAGTTGTTTGTGTCAGTGCCCTCTAGTGGAATTCTGAGTTCATCTTGAACATGCGCCAGAAGGAAAAATGTTAGAGGGAATGAGACTAAATAAAAATAGAAAAGATGCGGTCGCTCCTCATGGAGAGGAATAACAACAAAATCTTCTGAGGGAGAAGAAAAAAAAGACAATTTGTAAATACAAACAAGAACAGATTGATTTTAAGAGAATGACATGGGGGCAAAGTTCCCATTTTGTTAAATGGGTGCAAATTCTCAACAAAAATTGTCATCGTACAGAGGGAAAAAAATGACACTTTCACAGAAATAGTAAGAGTAAGCTCTCAGTCGTACAGGAGTGGTCCATCGATGAGAAGGTTTCTTCAGCTGACGAAGCCTCTTGGATAGGAGGCGAAACGTCCGACACCTTCAAAAAGTACAAATGACGGCTGAAGAAACCTTCTCATCGAAGAAATATTCAGAGTAATGTAAATAAAAAATGTTTTTTACTGAATAAAGTTGAGTTGAGTCATGTTTTACACTGTTCGCTTTTTTGGTTCCAGAAAATGAAAAACATTTTTTAAATATTTGCAAAAAAGCAGTCAGAATTTTAAGATAATGTCATTTTTTTGTGTAATTATGACAAAGAGCGTCCAAGAACCATAAAAGAAATCTCACTATTGTTGCTGAAAAATATCCCCCCCCTGCAGCTTCATTTCATCCGAAGTTATCTAAAGGAGCACGGAGGATACAGCGATCCAAGTGTGGACCAGAGGCAGTTGGAGGAAGATATCATCATTGAAGCCAACCGGTAAAGCAGGGTGTAAAACTTGTTTACAACAACAACAACAAAATCGCAACACAATTCTGAGAGACTGTCATTGCTTCTGTGCAGGTATGCGTTAGCGTCACACTTCCTGTGGGGCCTGTGGTCCATCATCCAAGCCAAGCTCTCCAAGATTGAGTTTGGCTACATGGTAAGGAGCGAACCTTTATTTTTTCTGTTTGGGAATATTACAGTGGTACCTTTTAATAAAATAAATACATAAATAAAACAAATAACTTAATTTGATAATTTAATATTATATAATTTAATAATTTGAAATAACATAATCACATAGAATTCAACCATTAGTCATCATGATTTCACACCTTAATTCTTTGCACTGCTCTTTTTGGTGTGTGTGTGTGCGCCCTTGCTATTCTTTTTTTTTGGGGGGGTGGCTGTATCAAGAATACATTTTAAGACAATAGTATTGTAACATTGTTCCAGCTGCATGCGTTGCGACTGTTTGTGTTTATAACTGCCGCGTGATATTTGCTAATTTCATGATCCCGTCCGTCCGTTCCGTAATATCTCCACTGGATGTAAAAAGTTTGCGAGGCAACCTTTGCACTATAATGTGTGTGTGCGTCCGTTCGTAGAGTTCAGGATGATAGTACAGCGTGCAGCGTGTACTTGGAGTTCAGTGAGTGTGGCAGTGGGTATGGGCAAGGGGAGGCAGGGCTGGGAGGGATACCTTATACCAGGGGTCGGGAACCTTTTTGACTAAGAGAGCCATAAAAGTAAAATATTTAGAAATGTTTTTCAGTGAGAGCCACACACACACACATACGCACTCGCATGCAAACACGCATGTAATTTCAACAAAATGTCAGAATGTATTATTTAAAATAACTTTGTGTTAATACTCGCCATAAATATGAATGTTTTTCCGTTCCTCATGATTGGTAAAAAAAAAAAAAAAAAAAAATACAGCCAAATGATCGGAATGAAAGTCAACTTGCCGGGTCCATAGGCAAAGCTGCTGCTAGCTAGCCTGCACAGTGCTCATTTGCTTTCACACTTGCTTTCTGCTGTCTCTCACAGAATTATATTGATACTAACATTAGCATGGGGCTTGTCATAGTGCCACTGACATTCGACTGTTTCATAGATTGTATTGTTTCACTGCAAATTAGAATCATAACATTTTCTCTTCACAAAGGTGAATCCTCAGGTGCATTCAGCCTGAAGTGTACTCATTGTTTTACTTGTCGGGCTTATTTATAGGGGCATTTACCTGTTTCAACATGACAGCCAGTATCATCTGATCAAAAGTGTGCTTTCCGCCAACCTCGGTCAGTGTCATTCAATCAAAATTGCGCTTTCCGCCAACTGCAGCCCCAACAAGAAACGAAAAAGCGAGAATATGTATTTAGTTTTATCGGCGAGCCATATGCAATCATCAAAAGAGCCATATATGGCTCGCGAGCCATAGGTTCCCGACCCCTGCCTTATACCGTACATCTTAAAGATATACGCAGAACGATTCCTGAGACGTAGAAATACACGACCAACTCAACAGGGGCAACGTCATAATGGCACCCGTTAAGTCACGAGCAATACTCATTATCATACATCTGAAAGATGTGCGCGGAACAATACTTCAGGCGTGCCGCATATCAATAGATGAAACTTGATTGAGGGCGGTCGAGAGGTCGGCGCGCCAACCTGACGGTGCAGAGGTCTGGAATGAATGGGAACTTTGTGCAGACTTTGATAAAATGTACATGATGAATTATTTGTCATGTCCAGTTTTAAGAACAAGAAGTGCTGATAAGTACCTTTCTGACCCCTTTTTTGACGAAGTTCTGCCGCTGGTTGTCATTGTCAAGTATTCTGACACCATCAAGTGTTCTGTATCATTTATCAAAAAACAAACAAACTCATATGACTCAAGGTACAAAAATGCATGTGCAGTATGTATGTACTTGTGACTACGATGTGATCATTTACCAGGATTACGCCCAGGTTCGATTTGATGCTTACTTCAAGCAAAAGAAGCTCTTCTCCTGAAGCCCTCCTTGCACTCATTTAAAATCTGTTCTTCTGTAAGTACATTCAACAATCTACCTGGATCTCTTGGTTGTAATGTAAACAGTCATAGCATGCTTTCCTAATCAAACTGTGAGATGATGTAATTCTATAAATCTAGTTCGATTCCTCCACCACCTACCATTTACATTTTTGATGCACTAGTCTATTGTGGACCATATTTTGACATGAGCATTTGTCTTGTCCTTTCATTGCGGAAGACACTTTTTTCTTTATTTTTGACTACCTCACTTTGCTCTGATGACTGATGTTTCAGTCACATTCATGTGAAGAAGCACATATGAACCAGGGCTCCGAACAGTATGCTGAAACATGTCGTTCTGTTTTTTTTTCTTCCCCGCCACCGTGGACATAGGAGTATTTGAGCCAGGGTTAGAGCAATGTTAACATTTTTAGTTGGTTATAATTGTGTGGGAATGATAAAAAGTCCTAATAATACAAGAGTGAAAGAAAATCACAGTTCCAAGAAATAAACAATTTCATTGTCATATGACAAGGTTTGTAATAATTATTTGACAAGAGTCGTAAATTGTAAGAAAAAATGTCGAAACATAATAAGGGGAAAAAAAACTTTAATTTACAAGAATGGTTATATGGGAAATAGGTCAAAACTCAACAAATACAGTAAAGTCTCGTTATATCGATATTCAAGGGAGTCCGAAAAAATATCGATATAACCGGGACTATCGATATATCCGACCCTGTTTGCATGTAATTTTCTCCGTGCGTGCATAGAAATAGTATCGATATAACCGGGACTATCGATATATCCGATATCGATATAACGAGACTTTACTGTAAGTGGTTCTTGTTATGTTTAGGTTCCAGGGGTGCTTTTAGATGCATAATTATGACCAAAACTTACTCAAGACAATATGAAAACCCTCAGCTCAAGACTTGATTGATTGATTGAACATTTTCAGGAGAACTAAGTCATATGTTCCAACACAAAAATAAATAAATCTGGCAAAGTAATTCTGCCTATGTCTGGCGCTGTACATTTTTAGTATATTTTTGTTGTATTTTTTAAATTCTCATAGAATTACATCTGATTTCTATTTTGTTTGTCAGATCTTGTCAGCACAGCCCAAATACTCATATGATACTACCGTCCCCTTTAAAATAAAATCTGGACAGGCGTATTACATTTAACAATGTTATAGATGACTGCTGAAAACAACTACAGCTTCTAAGGAATGAAAATGAAAACAATTTACATATTGCTTCACCCTTTTTTATTTTGTTGATCACAACATCAAATATATGAAGTAGCTTGAAAACCTTGTTTTGCTGTCTGTCAAGCACTGTTGTACTTGAGTAAAAGTTGAACTCTTCTAGTGTGTTTAAATGCAGACCAAACATACTGTTCTCTGTTTTGCTTTGCTCCTGCTTGTACTATCAGTTTGTATAATGTAATAAACTTAAGTTTCTTGAAGAAGGTTTCTCCGAATTTTTTTCTTCCACAGACTGCATACAGATAGATCAAAGGGTCACGTTACGTGATTACTTTAACCGTATGTGAAGCAATTACCTTGATTTTATGATTTTATTTATTGATTTTATGTGTTGCGTTGTGAGGAAACATATTTCCAATTATAGTAAGCTTCATATTTTTCCACATATTTGTACTAATAGTCTGTGTTTTTAGTAGTCTGCTTGTTTTTTTTTTTTTTTTTTTTTTTTTTCATTTTTTAAAGTCATGAACCATGCGCTAGTCTCGCATTGGTTGGTTTTGTTTTTTCAAGCTTGGTTGCCAATAAAGCGCTAGCCATGGCCTCTGGCAATGTTTTTGCTTTGCCACAAGGGGACAGCATTTTCCCTTTTCCATGTTAACACTGCTTCATCTGTTGTTAAAGCGCTATATAAACCAATAGATATGTATTGCATTGTATTTTGGACAGTCACCCTCAATTCAAGCTAATATAACTCCAGACACATAATTTCGGAATTAACTCTTTTTTTTTTGATGAAGAGAGTCTAAGGTTTCGAATGCTGTATTGAATGTTTATGTAGTCCTAAAACTCAATATTGTCTGTGTCCTGGATTTCAAGTGACAATGACAAAAACCCTGGCACTGAATGGACACATTTTTGCACGTCTGGCAGTGAATGAGTTGAAGTGTTGTAAATATTTTTAGAACAAATCCATTCATCGAGCCGTATGACAAATGTGGATACGGTGCATCTTCCTGACTGGTGTGTGATTCGTGAGAAACAAGAAAGTGAATGATTATAATTTTTTTTCTCCTGCTTTGAAAGGCTTGTATAGAAACTAGGTATATTATATCCTACAGTCCTGGCAAGCAACATGCTTTGCCGATGACAGGCTCCAAAGGACCCCTAGGCCGTAGTTTGGACACCACTCCTTTGGTCCTTGTGTCCGTAAAAATGGAGCCCACAGAAGGTTCAAGTTTCATGTGCCAAAAATAGACCAAACTGAATCAACTACACAGCTCAACCGGCTGGATCGTTCTTTCTCCAGAACAAACTGGGCAAGACAAAATTACTATTTCTTTGTTTTTTTTTCTAGTATCTTGCACCTGAAATGAACTGTCTTGAGAATTGTTTTGGAACGATATTAGATTGGATATGTGTGTGGCTGAAATATGGTCTGGCGAAACTTTGCAGTGTTTTTCCTAAAATTGGTGCCAGGGGAGCAGGTGACAACCGTCCCAACGCATCACACCAAGAAAACTCTGACGAGTGGAAATGTAACATAGCACTTCGCACATACTCAGGAGGCCATGGCGCAAGCATGGTTATGGTCATAACCAGCACGCATACATTCCACGTAAGTGCCAATGCATATAACAAAAAGTCTTCCCAATTTAAGTTGCCATTTGCCAAATTGATGTTCTGTTTTGTTGTCTTTTTGTTCAATTTTGGAGTGAACCTATTCCATTTTGAATCAGAATCATATTTATTGGCCAAGTGTGTAGAACACACAAGGAATTTGTCTTCGGTAGAACACGCTGTGCTCATCTCATCATAAAAAACACATGACAAGTATGGGGGACACTAATAAAGGCCAATCTAATTCCTTAATATATGTGGCACCAGGAACAACGGAAACAATGTGCAACGGATCAGAGTTATTTAAGTGGTAGAATACAATCCGATAACAGTTGTACAGTTGGTGCAGAAAATCAGTGAACCATTTTAAAGTGATCAGTTGTCGTATTTGTAGTAAAACAAGTGCAATGATGCAGATGTCCGAGAGCGCCTCAAAGTGTCATAGTGCTGCATATTATATAGGTCAGTAACAGTGGTTTAAGTGAGTACAGAGCTAGAGCTACAATGATTGTAACGGGCTGCTGTTCCACAGGGTTGTGCAAAATTGCAAAGAGGCACTATACAATTATATTTGGGTTACTGTTTAGAGAGTTAATGTCAAGGCGGAAGATGCTATTTAAATGTCTGCTGGATTTCGTGCGCATGGATCGGTGGTGCCTGCCTGCAGGGAGTCGCTGGAAAAGGTGGTGGGCAGATTGCGAAGGGTCTTGTACAGGAGTCTCAAACTGGTCCTCGAGGGCCGCCGTCCTACATGTTTTCCAAGTCTTCCTATTGCAACGTACCTGATTCAAGGGAAGAGGCTCATGTCACACATCCGCAGAGCTTGCTGATGATCTGATCATTAGAATCAGGTGTGTCCATTGAGCCCGTTCCCTCGAATCAGGTGCGTTGCAACAGGGAGACTTGGAAAACATGTAGGACGGCGGCCCTTAAGGACCGGATTTTGACACCTCTGGTCTCGTAGAATTTTCTGTGCCCGTGACCTGTTTCTTGCAGTGTGCAAGTCCTCAAGAGTGGGAAGAGCGGTGCCCCCCCCAAAAAAGTCCGCCGTCGTAACTGTCCGTTGAAGTCGTATTTTGTCCATTTTTCTGGCGGCCCCGGACCAAACCGTGATGAAAGAACATAGGATTGATTTGATGACTGCCATGTAGAACTGTTGGAGCACCTCCTGTGGCAGGCCATGCTTCTTTAGCAGCCTCAGGAAGTACATCCTCTGTTGGGCCTTTCTCGGGATGGAGTTGGTGTTGACCTCCCACTTCATGTCCTGGGAGACTGTGATTCCCAGGAATTTGATGAAGGTCTCGATGGTTGACACGGGGCAGTTGGATAGTGTGATGGGCAGCTGTGGTGATGCATGTTTCCTGAAGTCCACGATCATCTCTATCGTCTCGAGTGTGTTCAGCTCCAGGTTGTGTCAGAGCACCAGCTGCTACACTTGTTGTCGGTACGCAGGATGACGTTGTTAATGGGCAAACAGGGGATCCCAAACAATCAGATTTATTTATAGTTTTCTTTGATTCAAAGCATTTATGTAAACAGCAAAACTATTTGCAGATTCTCACTATTTGTCCACGAATTCCACATCACTGTATTTATTTCAAAAGAACCATCTTCCATTTTCAGTAATAACGTTTTCACTCACTCACCAAGCAGGCAGACCTGAAAAGGCTTTCTGAGTGCACCGAGTATTTCCGAGCTTTGTCTCAGTCGGGGATGAAGGAGGCAGCTGAGAACAAGGTCCACCTGGAGCACGTGTCCTCAGCTGTTTTTCACTGCCTGTTGGAGTTTTACTTCAAGGACACGTTTGTCACCCCCCGGGAGGAGGAGTTGGGCTTGTACATACAGGTAGTCAATCATTCTCTGCCACCTGGACACACCCCATTGTTCTCAAACATGAAACGGTTGATAGTTTTGAAATTTGTGATTGAATAATTGCTTAATAGCTAGAAAATAAATTCTAAACACAAACTAGTCAATACCTCACAATCAACATCATTAATCAAATGACTGGTTTATTGTGGCCGTCCTGGAAGGAAACAAACTATCTTTACGTGTTTTATTTGTGGAGGTCAGCAACTACCTCCTGGCTGAGTCCTTCCTGTCACGGTGTTTGTCCATGCTTACTGAGGAGCTTCGGCCGGAGAGCTGTCTATTCTACCTGAATCTAGCTCGGGAGATCTGCTGCTTGAAGCTGAGGAGCACCGTGTTCGATTACCTGAGCAAGAACCTGCTGGAGCTGCCTCAGGTCATCAGGTATTGTGTGACAATCTATTTTGACTGTGAATCTATCTTTTGAGGAAATTCACGAATGACCTCCTTTTTGCAACCCTCCTTGTGACATCACAGGTGTCTGAGCGAAGAGGAGAAAGAGGAACTCAT